>NC_133104.1:21061414-21361414 GCF_022965805.1 Primulina eburnea | reverse complement strand
AACTAACTTTTACTTTACTGCAATTAACTTATTAAATCAATATATTTCATTTAGGCAATAGCGTGGCTCTGCCGGTTGTTCTAAATGAAATATAATGATTTAATCTAACATTTACTTTATCGCAACTAACTTTTACTTTACTGCAATTAACTTATTAAATAAATATATTTCATTTAGGCAATAGTGTGGCTCTGCCGGTTGTCCTAAATGAAATATAATGATTTAATCTAACATTTACTTTATGCAATTATTTATTTATATAGTTATAATATAATCATAGGTACCATATATACAATATAGGTTAATTCGGTATTTTCTATAGTGGGAACTATATTATATTATGTATGTGTTTAATTTTCTTGGAACCATTATTTATGGTGGTTTCTTTTGTTTTACTTTTAGTTAAACAATATTATATAAACCAAGAATAAATCCTCAAGCCTTGACAATATTTATAATTTGTAAACTTCAGTCTTGCATTTGGTAATCTATAAATTAATAAATTTAAACTCAAAATAACCTCTTTGTGGATCGATCTCGTACTTACGAAATATATTACTTTCAGACAACCTACACTTGGGTGAATTATTATTTAAGTAGTAGCAAGTTTTTGGCGCCGTTGCCGGGGAGGTATAAATTAAGTTTATATTTTTTATTTATGTTTTATTTATAAGTATTGTGTGTTTTTACTTGTATGAGTGTTTGGAGTCGAAAAAAAAGTGGTAGACTTATTCGAGTATCTGAAAATAATTTAAATATGGATGATAATTCAAATAATCAAGATAATGATAATAATAACAATAATAATAATAATAATCAAGAACATGATCAATTAAGAACACTTAGGCACCATATGAACCCTATTAGAACTAGTGACCCATCTTGTTTAGTTTTTCCTCCCGATGCATCTAATTTCAATTTTAAACCTCAAATTATTCAACTTTTACCAAATTTTCATGGCTTAGATTCTGAAAATCCATATTTACATCTAAGAGAATTTGAGGAAGTTTGTAACACTTATAATGATCAAAATTGTAGCATGGATATAGTTCGATTAAAGCTTTTCCCTTTTTCTTTAAAAGATAAAGCTAAAACATGGCTACAAAATTTAAGATCAAGTTCAATAAGATCATGGGAAGAAATGCAACAACAATTTCTCAAAAAGTTTTTCCCTTCCCATAGAACAAACTCTTTTAAAAGACAAATTACAACTTTTTCTCAAAAACAAGGAGAAACGTTTTATCAATGTTGGGATAGATATAAAGAATTACTTAATACATGCCCACATCATGGTTTTGAAACATGGAGAATAGTTTCTCACTTTTATGAAGGTCTAATACCTAAAGATAGGCAAATGATAGAATTCATGTGTAATGGAACTTTTGAAGATAAAAACCCAAATGAAGCTATGGAATATTTGGATTCATTAGCAGAAAATGCTCAAAATTGGGATAATATAGGTACAATAGAACCACCAACAACTAAAATCAATAATTCAACAAATGGGGGTGGTATCTATAATCTTAAAGATGATACAGATATTCAAGCTAAACTTGCATCTTTAGCAAGAAAAATTGAGTCATTAGAAATGAAAAAGAGTGGTCAATTAAAAAGTATTCAAGAAATTGTTTGTCATATATGTGATACACATGATCATGCTACAAAAGATTGTCCAACATTACCTTCATTTAAAGAATGTCTCCATGAACAAGCAAACTATGTTAACAATTATAAAAAACCAATACTAGATCCTTTTTCACCATCATATAATCCGGGATGGAAAAATCATCCTAATTTTAGTTGGAGAAATGATAATAATGCACAACCGTCACAACAATATTTTCAAAATAACCAAAATCATCAAGGTTATATTCCTTATGTTACACCTCCAAGAAAAAACTTTGAAGAAGTAATTCATGCATTTATCCAAAAGCAAGAGTCTATCAATATTCAAAACAGTCAATCTATGAGTGATTTGAAAGAAACTCTTGCAAAATTTGCATCAGCACTTAATATTCATGAAAAAGGAAAATTTCCATCTTAACCTCAACCTTATCCTAAAAATCAAAATCAAGAATTAAAAAATGAAAAAATTGATCAAATAAAATCTGTTATTACCCTTAGAAGTGGTAAAATAGTTAATGATCCATATAGTAATGAAAACAAGGATCATTTAAAATCAAAGAGTAAGGATGATAATTCTGATACTTTTGAGAATGATGATACCTTAAATTTTAAGAATAATATGGTGAATGATAAATCATCTGAAATAGTAAATAAGTCAAATAAACCTCCACCATTTCCTCATGCATTAACAAATTATAAAAAACAAAAAAGTGATTCTGATATCTATGAAGTTTTTAAACAAGTAAAGATAAATATTCCATTATTAGATGCTATTAAACAAGTACCTTCCTATGCAAAATTTTTAAAAGACTTATGTACTGTGAAGATAAAATTGCATGTGTAGAAGAAAGCATTCTTGGCTGAACAAGTAAGTTCTATTCTTCAAAACAATTCTAGTTTAAAATATAAAGATCCTGGTTGTCCAACAATTTCATGTATTATTGGAGAAAATAAAATTAAAAAAGCTTTGTTGGATTTGGGAGCAAGTGTGAATTTACTTCCTTATTCAGTTTATGAAAAACTTAATTTAGGAGAATTAAAACCCACTTCTGTTACTCTCTTACTGGCGGATAGGTCAATCAAAATACCTAGAGGTATTGTAGAAGATGTGTTGGTTCAAGTTGATAAATTCATATATCCTGTAGATTTTATTGTTTTAGATACACAACCAATAGAAGTACATAATGAAATTCCAGTAGTATTGGGACGACCATTTCTAGCAACTTCAAATGTTTTAATTAATTGTCGAAATGGAATAATGAAATTGTCTTTTGGAAATATGACTCTAGAACTTAATGTGTTTAATTTATGTAAACAACCAAGTATTAATGAAAATGAAAATGAAGATGATAATGAAATTTAAACAATTGTGGAATAAAATATACAAGAAGAAAACTTAAATAAACAATGTGAAGTTTTTTCAGTAGAAAGTTTGGAGTCTGAAAATAATTTTAAAGAAGATGATAATACAAAACTTGAATTAAAAGCTTTACCATTAGAATTGAAATATGTATTTCTTGGTCAAAATAAAACATTTCCTGTTGTAATTTCTTCCACTCTTCTACCAAATCAAGAAGAATATTTAATTCAATTACTTAAAAAATATAAAAATGCAATTGGATGGACTTTGAAAGATATAAAAGGTATGAATCCTTTAATTTGTAAACATAAAATTCACTTGGAAGAAAATGCTAAAACGTATCAGCAACCGCAAAGAAGGTTAAATCCACATATGAAAGAAGTTGTTAAGAATGAAGTATTAAAACTATTAGACGCTGGAATTATCTATCCAATCTCAGATAGTAAATGGGTAAGTCCAACACAAGTAGTACCTAAAAAGTCAGGCATCGCTGTTATAAAAAATGAAAAAGGAGAGTTATTACAAACTAGGATTCCATCTAGTTGGCGTATGTGTATTGATTATAGAAAATTAAATGATGCAACTAGAAAAAATCATTTCCCACTACCATTTTTAGATCAAATTCTAGAAAAAGTAGTAGGAAATTCTTATTACTGTTTTCTTGATGGGTATTCGTGGTATTATCAAATACCTATATCATTAGAAGATCAAGAAAAAACTACTTTTACTTGTCCTTTCGGAACTTTTGCATTTAAAAGAATGCCATTTGGTTTATGTAATGCTCCGGCTACTTTTCAAAGATGCATGTTAAGTATTTTCAGTGATATGATTGAAGAATATGTAGAAGTTTTTATGGATGATATAACTGTTTTTGGAAACTCATTTGAAAATTGTCTTAAAAATCTAGAAGAAGTATTAAAAAGATGTGAAGAAAAAAATCTTGTTTTAAATTGGGAAAAATGTCATTATATGGTTAAATCTGGGATTGTCTTAGGACATGTGATATCTGAAAAAGGAATTGAAGTTGATAAAGCCAAAGTTGATGTTATTTCTAATTTAACATCACCAAAAACAGTCAAAGAAGTTCGATCATTTTTGGGTCATGCAGGATTTTATAGAAGGTTTATAAAAAATTTCAGCATAATATCTAAACCAATGTCAAATCTTTTAACAAAAGATACACAATTCGAATGGACTCAAAAATGTGAAAATGATTTTAAAAAAATAATAATCTTTTAATTACATCACCTATTTTACAACCTCCAGATTGGTCTTTACCATTTGGATTAATGTGTGATGCAAGTGATTATGCTATAGGAGCTGTGTTAGGACAAAGAAAAGAAGGAAAACCTTATGCAATCTATTATGCTAGTAGAACCTTAAATAGTGCCCAAATAAATTATTCAACTACTGAAAAAGAATTACTTTCAGTAGTATTTGCATTAGATAAGTTTCGATCTTATTTAATTGGTTCTACTACTATTGTTTACACCGATCATTCTGCCATAAAATATTTATCAAATAAACAAGATGCTAAGCCAAGATTAATACGGTGGATTTTATTGTTACAAGAATTTGATATTATAATTAAAGATAAAAAAGGAAAAGAAAATGTTGTAGCCGATCATTTATCTAGAATAATGACTGAATCATCTCATAATGAAATACCAATAAATGAAAATTTTCCAGATGATCAGTTGTTTTATGCTACTATTATGCCATGGTTTGCTAACATTGTAAATTTTCTTGTGACAAATAAAATGCCTTCTCATTGGAATTCACAGGATAAGAATAAATTCTTGATAGAAGTTAAAAAATTTTATTGGGATGATCCTTACTTATTTAAGTATTGTCCTGACCAAAATTTTCGACGATGCATACCCGACAATGAAGTAAGTAATGTTATTAAATTTTGTCATTCTGAAGCATGTGGAGGTCATTTTTCATCCAATAAAACAGCTACAAAAATCTTACAATGTGGATTTTATTGGCCGTCTTTATTCAAAGATACGCATTTATTTTGCAAATCTTGTGAAAATTGTCAGAAGATGGGATCAATTTCAAAACGAAACATGATGCCTTTAAATCCAATCATAATTATTGAAATATTTGATAGTTGGGGGATAGATTTTATGGGTTCATTTCCATTATCTTTTGGATATACGTACATTTTAGTCGCTGTTGATTATGTTTCAAAATGGATTGAAGCGATTGCATGTAGAACTAATGATCATAACGTTGTTATAAAATTTTTAAAAGAAAATATTTTTAGTCGATTTGGAATACCTAGGGCAATAATTAGTGATGGGGGAAGTCATTTTATAAATAAATCATTTTCTTCTTTATTAAGAAAATATGGCATTACACATAAAGTTTCTACCCCATATCACCCTCAAAGTAATGGTCAAGTTGAACTTGCAAATAGAGAAATAAAACAAATTTTAGAAAAAACAGTTAATCCAAATCGAAAAGATTGGTCTTTAAGATTAACTGATGCATTATGGGCATATAGAACTGCATTTAAAACATCATTAGGGATGTCACCATATAGGTTAGTTTTTGGCAAGCATTGTCATTTACCGGTTGAACTTAAACATAAAGCTTATTGGGCAATTAAAGCATTTAATATTAATTTAGATGATGTATCTAAATTAAGAAAATTGCAAATAAATGAACTTGAAGAATTAAGAAATGATGCATATGAAAATTCAAAGATTTATAAAGATAAAACAAAAGCCTTTCATGATAAAAATATTATGAGAAAGTCATTTGTAATTGGACAAAAAGTTTTACTTTATAATTCTCGTTTGCATTTATTTCCAGGTAAACTAAGATCGAGGTGGTCAGGACCATTTATAGTCAAATTTGTTTATCCTCATGGTGCTGTTGATATTGAAAATCCCAAAAATAGTTATGTGTTTAAAGTTAATGGGAAAAGACTTAAGCCTTTTATAGAAAATGAAATTCTTAATGGTGAGTTTATGCCTTTATATGATCCACAATAGTTGTTGATATTTTCATTTTGTTTTTGCAGATTCTAGTTCATTTCCCGGTTAAGTGGCGGATAACGGTACTCCGTGACTGTCTAAGTCGGTTTCTTCAGTTTTTCCAAAATAATTGAAATATATATATATATATATAATAATAATAATAATAATAATAATAATAATAATAATATGGATGCGTGTATCATGAATCTTCGTAAATATTTTGCTTGTTTACCTGATAATGCGTTGAAGAAAATTTATAAAGCTAGATGTGAGCGGCTAAGGTTGATGATGTCATATGGCATACCGAGTGATGTCCATTTGATAATTGAAGCAAAAGTCCGATTGGTTGGGGAAGCAAGTGAAATAATAATAAAACATATGTCAGGATTTGGTAAAAGAACATATGCTAAAAAGCGAAGAGCTAAACGTATAGGTGGATGTTATAAATGTGCAAGGTGGACTTGTAATGGGAAATACAAAAATGTTGGAATGACGTCAATGAAAGGGAAGATAAAATTTTATTCATTAAGAATGGTCTGAGTAAAGAGTCTTTGGATAATTTTCTAGAGGTTCTTGATACGCATTCTAGTGGATACGTGCAAAATGAACTTCTTAAACTATGGTGGCAATTTCAACATGAGGAATATCAATATGGACGGTGGAATCAGCTTTACAAAGATCCTACTGTAGTAACGCATGTCTATTTAGATAAGTAAATATATATATATATATATATATATATATATATATATATATATATATATATATATATATATATAATCTCGTCTTGGGAATCTGACGTTAAAAGACCCTGTTTGCCAATTTATAAGAAAATTGGATGGGAAGCATATCCTCGACTCATAGAAGGCGTTGAAGCCGTTACTGAACGTAAAATCAGAGGAAGATGTGAGCCACAATCACAACTACGCTTTATATATTTGTTTTAATTTTGTCATTTTTATTTTCTTTTAATAATAATAATTTCCTGTTCAAATATTGACTTTTGGCATGTTACGCTTATAAATTCATATGCTGTGATCTAACAATTACAGAAAACATATTTCTCAACATGTCAACGTCCACGGTAAGTAAAATCAAAAATATTTGTGTATTTTGTGGATCTAGTGCATGAAAAGATTCAATTTATGAAGAAGTAGCAGAAAAGCTTGGAATAGCACTTGCTAAAAACAAGATTCATTTGGTATATGGTGGTGGTGAAGTTGGCCTCATGGGAAAAGTTGCAAAAGCTGCGCATGCAGGTGGAAGTGAAGTCTTAGGCATTATTCCGATTACTTTAGCCAATCTTACAGGACCAACAATAGGAGAAGAAATGAAAGTGGACAACATGTATGAAAGAATTACTCAAATGATTGAACATTCAGATGCTTTCATTGCTTTACCAGGAGGTTTCGGTACTTTGGAAGAAATATTTCATACTGTTTGTTGGGCACAATTAAATATCCACAATAAGCCAATTGGTTTGTTAAATGTTAACAATTATTATGATAAATTGTTATCGTTTCTTGATGATGTTGTGGATCAGGGATTTATTTCATTAGCTTCGCAAAGGATGTTACTTTCTGCTACAAGTGAAGGTGAACTTATTGATTTACTGCAAGGATTTAGTCATGAACCAGATCCATTCTTATCTCAACTTAATTGGCCAACATCCAAGAGTAAGAAAAGAAAATTCATGTGATGCTAAACTTGCGATTCAACGGTATGTTTTTAATGTTTTTTTTTTTTTAAGGTATGAATAATTTCTTCTTCTTCTTCTTCTTCTTCTTCTGTTTAATTTTTTTTATATAAAAATAAAAATATGTAGTAATAATAATAATACGTTTTAGTTCAATGTCGAGTAAGGTGTCAGTAAAATGCACCTGAGACGCATTAGTTAATAATTATCGGAAAATCACAATACACTAGATTTTAATATTCATTATATTCAAATTACAGACTACAAGAAAAATTAGTTTTCATATGTACCAATTTATATACATATATATTTTGATCAATTAATATAAAATATATAATAGATGTGTTTATTTATTTACATATATGTATATATTTGTGTGTGTGTTTTCAAATAAATAATTTCTAAAATTTTTATAAGAATATAGTTAAAAGATATGATTTGTATGGTTGTTAACATGTATAATTGAAAGAATTTTTTGTAAAAGTATAATATATACTCACACATCTTTTGTGAGTAAGTGGTGAGAAATGAGAAAACAATTAATAAACTTTTATTGATTATTAAAAAATGGTTAATTACAAGAATATAATTCCCCTAAAAAAAATATTTATTGAAAAAAAAAGAAAGAAAAGATGTAAATAAATAACGGACTGCAAAAT
The DNA here is from genome assembly GCF_022965805.1 of Primulina eburnea. Classification (NCBI taxonomy): domain Eukaryota; kingdom Viridiplantae; phylum Streptophyta; class Magnoliopsida; order Lamiales; family Gesneriaceae; genus Primulina; species Primulina eburnea. Next base: position 21,353,083 of record NC_133104.1, on the reverse strand, counting down.
ACTTTATTCATTGTAATATTTGTTTTTTTTCAAGATTTGATTGATGTACTATCAATGTGTTCTTAATAAAAAAAAAAAACAAAAACAAAAACAAACAAAAAGATTTGTTTGTGCTAGATAAGTTTCAAAGATAGTCGAATGTATCTGTTATATAAATGTTTATATATATATATATATATATATATATATATATTTATATATATATATATATAGATATTTTTGGTAAAATGTTTGGGAAAAAAAAAGTTTATGTTATTGTAAAATTTTGCAGTCACATTATTAAAAAAAATATAAAAAAAAAGATAAAAAAAAAAGATAAAAAAAAGAAAAGAAAGGGGATTTTATTCTTTGTAAATTTTCCTATTTTGTTTTCAATATTAGTTTATTTAATTGTCTGCTTTAATACTTAGTCTTTTTCAATGAGAGTTAATATTCATTCCAACTCCATGAGTGAAAACTAGCTATTCATAAAATATTTTGACCTGAAAGAATATTTCAATATTTATCCAAATGAGGTGAATCAAGTGGCCAAACTCATCTACACAAAATTCCCCACATGTTTGTGGCCTTAATCAGAGTCAAAGCGGTGAGAAAAGTCGTGGAACAAGGCATTGAAAAAAGGGACATGGAATTGGAGTTGAGGAGACAAAGAATACTATTACAACTACATGGCATTAATAGAATTTTTGACCCTTTCTCTCATTTGGCCTATAAATAGAGGCCTTGTGCTAGCTTGAAAATCATTCTATTTCATTGTAAAATATAGTGTGAGTGTGTGTCAAAGTTTTAAGTTCCAATATATTTTCTTTCATGTTCTCAACTATGAGTGATATTTTAGTATTGATCAAAAGTAAACTTATGGCAAGCTAAATCTATTATGTCAAGGTGAAGAGGATGCATTCTTGGTGAAGTAAGATTGTTTATATTTTGTATATTCTTTCTTTATTTCTTTTCATTTAGCTAACTTATTTTTATTGTAGGTATAAAAATGAATTATTTGTTGTTATTAATTTACATCAAATGCTTGATACCATTAAAGTGGTTATCTTGATTTGTTGTTTAATTTTGATACAATAAATATTTCATCACTTATTATTATATATATAGATATATATATATATATATATATATATATATATATATATATTTATATAATAATATCATAATATTTCATTTAGACGATAGCGTGGCTCTGCCGGTTGTTTTAAATGAAATATTATGATTTAATACTAACATCTAACAATCTAACATTTACTTTATCGCAACTAACTTTTATTTTTCGCATCTAACTTTTACTTTCTCGCAACTAACTTTTATTTTTCCGCAACTAACATTTACTTTATCGCAACTAACTTTTACTTTACTGCAATTAACTTATTAAATCAATATATTTCATTTAGGCAATAGCGTGGCTCTGCCGGTTGTTCTAAATGAAATATAATGATTTAATCTAACATTTACTTTATCGCAACTAACTTTTACTTTACTGCAATTAACTTATTAAATCAATATATTTCATTTAGGCAATAGCGTGGCTCTGCCGGTTGTCCTAAATGAAATATAATGATTTAATCTAACATTTATTATGCAATTATTTATTTATATAGTTATAATATAATCATAGGTACCATATATAAAATATCGGTTAATTCGGTATTTTCTATAGTGGGAACTATATTATATTATGTATGTGTTTAATTTTCTTGGAACCATTATTTATGGTGGTTTCTTTTGTTTTACTTTTAGTTAAACAATATTATATAAACCAAGAATAAATCCTCAAGCCTTGACAATATTTATAATTTGTAAACTTCAGTCTTGCATTTGGTAATCTATAAATTAATAAATTTAAACTCAAAATAACCTCTCTGTGGATCGATCTCGTACTTACGAAATATATTACTTGCAGACAACCTACACTTGGGTGAATTATTATTTAAGTAGTAGCAAAAATCTCACACTTTTCGCCATACAAATAATGTCTCCAAATCTCCAAGGCGAAAACAACAGCTGCTAGCTCCAAATCATGCGTCGGATAATTCTTCTCATAGTCTTTCAACTGGCGAGAAGCATAGGCGATAACCTTACCTCGCTGCATCAGTACTGCACCAAGACCCTTCTTCGATGCATCGGTATACACAACAAAATCCTCTGAACCACTGGGCAATGAAAGAATAGGAGCTGTCGTCAACTTATCCTTCAACTCTTGGAATGAACTTTGGCAATCATTGGACCACTCGAACTTCACAGTCTTCCTCATCAGATTGGTTAATGGCAGGGCAATCTTAGAGAAATCTGAGATGAAACGACGATAATAACCTGCCAACCCAAGAAAACTGCGTACCTCTGGTACAGTAGTAGGAATAGGCCACTTCTGAATCACCTCTATCTTTGCTGGATCAACAGCTATACCATCCTTCGAAACAACATGGCCTAGAAAAGAAATCTGCTCCAACCAGAACTCGCACTTCTTCAGCTTAGCAAACAGTCTCCTCTCTCTCAACAATTGAAGAACCACTCTAAGATGCTCTGCATGAAGCTCTCTGGTCTTGGAATAGATCAATATTTCGTCGATGAAAACAATGTCGAAGCTATCCAAAAACGGCTTGAACACACGGTTCATCAGATCCATGAAGACCGAAGGAGCATTGGTCAGACCAAAAGACATCACAAGAAACTCATAGTGACCATACCTGGTCCGGAACGCTGTCTTAGGGATATCACACTCCCTAACCTTCAACTGACAGTAGCCAGACCGAAGATCAATATTTGAAAATACAGTAGCACCTTGCAGCTGATCAAACAAATCATCTATCCGTGGCAACGGATACTTGTTCTTGATAGTCACTTTGTTGAGCTCCCTATAGTCGATACACAGCCGCAACGACCCATCTTTCTTCTTGACAAAAAGAACCGGAGCTCCCCAAGGCGGAGAACTCGGTCGAATAAAACCCTTGTCTAAAAGATCCTGCAACTGCGTCTTCAACTCCTTCATCTCGGTAGGAGCCATCCTATACGGAGCCTTAGAAATAGGAACCGCACCTGGAGCTAGAACAATCACAAACTCAACATCCCTATCCGGCGGCAAACCCGGCACATCATCCTCAAACACATCAGCAAACTCCCTCACAACATCGATATCATCTTTATTCAACTTAATCATTCTATCCACATCCATAATAGTAGCCAGAAATACATCACAAACTCTACACATCAACTTCTCAGCTTCAAGACAAGAAATAAAAGGAAGGACCAGCGAAGTACCTGCACTGGCGAGCATACCTTCCCTATTGCCAGCATCTGCAAAAGTTACCGTCTTAGCAACGCAATCAATCACTGGACGATAGGTCGATAGCCAATCCATGCCAAGTATAACATCAAATGCAACCATAGGGATAACAATCAAATCAGCAAAGACCACTCGCTCAACAATACGAACAGAGCACGCATACACAATCGACATCGGGCACAACACATCCCCCGAAGGCAAAACAATATTGAACTGGAGGGGAAGAACAGAAGGAACTATACCCAAAGATCTCAAAAACAATTCAGACATAAAAGAATGAGTAGCACCTATATCAATCAAAGTCGTAGCTACTCTGCCTGAAATTAAAATAGTGCTAGAGATCACAGAAGAATCATGGTTTATACCTTCCTTGGTCATCGTAAAGATGCGACCTTGCACCTTATCCTTGCTCGCTCCCCTTGGACAATCTTTAGCAATGTGGCCGGCAGTGCCACAACGATAACAAATATGAGTGCCAAATCTGCACTCTCCTCGATGATGTCTGCTGCATTTAGGACACAGCGGCTTCTCATGATCAACTGGAACTGGCGGTGGTCTAGGTCTCGATTCCATCTTGCCCTTCCCTTTGAAACGATCCTTGCCTCTCTGATTCGAGCCCTGGCCTCTCTGAGCAATAGCTTGATGCCTCTCCTGCCTCTCTCTGGCGATATCCTTCTCGTCTTGTTCAGCCAACAACGCCTTAGACACGATCTCTTTGAATGTCACGGCCTTGGACATGTTGATATCCCTTCTGATCTCTGCTCTAAGGCCTCGAATGAAATGAACACCTTTATCCTTGTCGTTGGAAGCAATATACGGGGCAAACAGACAGCCCTCCTCGAACTTCAAAATGTATTCATCAACATTCATACCTCCCTGTCGAATCTCCAAGAACTCAGTCACCTTCCTAGCTCGAAGTGCATCTGGGAAATACTTGTCATAGAACAGGTCTGTGAACTCTTGCCACTTCAAAGCTGAAACATCAACACCAACCTTAGTGGCATTCCACCAGATACGTGCAGTATTTACCAACATGAATACTGCACAGCTGATCCTGTCTTTATCCTCATACTGGAGATGGTCGAAGATTGGTTCAAGCGCTTTGATCCACTCGACAGCCACTAACGGATCAGTGCTACCTGCGAATTCCGGTGGATCCATTATCTTAAAAGCAGAAAAGACGGCATCAGTGCCAACTGCCTGAGCTACTTGGCCTCTACCCAGTCCTGTTCCTTTCAATCGAAGCAGCTGCTGAATCTGCTCGCTATGGACTTTGGCCTGCTTTTTAAGCAACTTGCCTAACTCGTCGACAACTCTCGAGGAAGAACTATCCTCACCCTCTGACGCCTTACGCTTAGGAGGCATACTCTACAATGTGCTCACAAAAGACATATCAATAGATAACAATGGATAGATGCAAATAAAACATACCCGGACAGTTGAAAGTAGACGAAGTCATATGCATTGGTCCGAAGAACGGTGCTCTGATACCACTAAATGTGACACCTCGACCCGTTTATAATAAAATACAGCGGAATTTAAAATTTTCTTACAAATAGAAGGAGTTTCAAAATACATTTCCAAATATCATCAAAAGTATCAACATGATCAACTAAATGATACATCAAAATACAAAACATCATTTTAATGATCATGTCCAAAAATATTGCTTGCAAAACAAACTTCTTCCTTCCAATCTTCGTATGCATATGACTCCGGGCCACAATCAACATCCTGGTCCGTCACTTTTATCTGCATCACATGAAATAACTGAAATGAGTATAAAACTCAGCAAGTGGAACTCTTACATAGTATACTCTTTAAAACATGGCTTTGAAAAACATTAAATACCATCAACTCTGAAACATAAATATTATAACAATAGCATAACAATGAGTTGGTATTTCTCTTTACTATGGTGGATTGATATCAATAGTAACTCTGTCTGTGGTGCTCGTATCCCATCGATATAAATCGACAACTCTGAGGGATATAAGCATATGGTCGTTGATCAACTAATTGCATGCAATCTCTAACTATGTATCTATCAATCCATAAAACATTTAAACTCTTTCTTTGGGACATTTCATCAAACACTTTGATATTATTTCTCTTTTATATTCCCTTCTCATAATTGAGACATCAATTGTCTCCACAATATACAACAAAGGTATCAATACATAATAGTGAATCAAATGAAGGGAATAACACAATAAAACCTTTGAAACACAATACATATATAATCATGTGAGCACATGGGATGAAATTCCACTTAGAAACCACTAGAACACCTTGAATCTAACACCTTGGTTGAAATCCTACAACAATAATCCATAAATAACACCATCATCAACTAAATAATCAAGAACCCATGCCAATTAACCCATAAATCCAACATAAACAACAAACCCATATCATCTCTCCTCCAAAACCAAGAAATAACAACACCAAAAGCTTACCTTAGCTTCTTAGAACCAAGAAGAACTTCAATCTCAACTCCAATCACCAACTAAAAGCTTGAATCAAATATAGGAAGTGAAAGGAAATGAGAAAACCCTAGCCTCTAGAGATAAATATCGAAAAGAAGGAAAAAGGAATGAGTAAAGTGAAGTCAACCACCCCAAAAAGCACTTAAAAATCTCAAACATGCGCGACCGCGGGTGCGCTACTCCTTGTACCGCGGGTGCGGTAAGCTCACGGCACTCCACCAAATATTCCGAAATCGACGACCGCGGGTGCGGTCCTGCAATCACCGCGGGTGCGGTGCTACACCGTGGGTGCGGTGTCCTCTACACCGCGGGTGCGGTGTCGCTACGGGAAAAACACCAAAATCCAAGAATTACGACCGCGGGTGCGGTCCTTACACTGAGCGCGGGTGCGGTCTGGTCACGGCCAAGACAAAATCTAAGGCAACCAAAATCGAACCAAAACACTGAAACGACGCAACTACCATCAACTAACAATATCAACCACACCTCAAGACAATAATAACCAACAATACTATGGCCCATAATCACAACTCTTAACATCACAACTAAACTTAAACTTAATCAATAAATCCATAACATACGAAAACTTAAACCGTACCGTTCACCAGGCTCGGCTATTACATTATGCTTCCAGGCAGTTGAAGGTGCATGAGAAGAACTACCATACACATGATTTAGAATTAGCCGCAGTCGTCTTTGCGTTGAAGATTTGGAGACACTACTTGTACAGCGAGAGGTGTCAGATTTTCACTGACCACAAAAGTCTGAAATATTTCTTCACGCAGAAGGAACAAAACATGAGGCAGAGGTGATGGTTGGAGTTGGTGAAAGACTACGACTACGAGATTAGCTACCTTCCAGGAAAGGCTAACGTGGTCGCAGACGCCTTGAGCAGGAAGGTGGCAGTTGTAGCACAGTTGTCTGTGCAGAAACCTCTTCAATCCGAGATCCAGAGGTTTGATTTAGAGGTTTATCGTAAGGACAGAGCTCCTAGACTGTCTAATCTGACAGTCAAGTCCGATTTGCTAGACCGCATCCGTGCAGGTCAGTCTTTAGATGAGCAATTGCAGAAATGGATTCTGAAGGATGAAGCTAAGGGTAGTCTACTGTACACAGTGTCAGATGGTATTGTGAGATACAGGGGTAGAATGTGGGTGCCTAGTGTTGATTCGATCAGACAGGATATTCTGACACAGGCACATGCATCTCCGTATTCTATCCACCCAGGAGGTACCAAGATGTATAAGTGATATGAATCTTGACACGAATAAATAGCAAACACGATTAAAAATAAATCGCACCCTCTATTCAATTACGATATTAAGATCCGTGTGTTTTCCCGATCTTTTGATTCAAGTATTGTGTGATATTCAACTCTAAACTAGCAAGAGTTTAGCAACAAATAAACACGAGGATAAACAATCGAAAACTATACGAACCTTCGAAGAACTTTGCCTACGACAATCCGCACAAGCAACGATCGACAAACGCCACAAAGTTAAAAACTTTGATAAGTTTGATTTGATTTGACAAAGCTTGGCTTTGAAAAGTTGAGAGAAAATTCTCAAAAGTTTTGATAAACTCAAAATAAAATATTTATTGTGTGTAATTTTTCGTCCAACATAGTCAATATATCAAAAGATACCATGCAATCTAGTCTCCCAAAATAATAAAACTCTAGAAAAGGAAACAAATCCGCGCAGAAAACAGAGGACACGGACCCCGTGCAGACGTCCGTAGACGGGTCCGTGTACATACTGTAAAACTCTTCAATCGGGATCAAGCGACACGGACCCCGTGCTCACCTCCGTGTACGGGTCCGTGTAGGCACTGTATTTGCCAACTTCAAAGGGCACGGACCCCGTGCCTGGGTCCGTCTCCAGGTCCGTGGAGCCACTGTAAAAACCCTCCCCAGCTTGTGAAGGACACGGACCCCGCGTGCAGGTCCGTGTACTGGTCCGTCCAGACTCGGTAAGCAACACCAATGTTTGAACGACTTTCCGTTGGCCTCCAAACGTACTCCCATGCATCGCGACCTCTTCAGGCTTACTCATGACTCCTTGTAGCGCCTCCTTGAATCTCTTTAGTCGACCCCTCGTGATTGGTCCCTCCGGCAACTGCAAAGGATCCCATGCTTTCCTTGGGACGTCCACGTTCGCATCATCCTCCCCTTCTTGAAAAGGATTTGTCCTCAAATCTTGCTCATCACCTACATCAAACAACGACAAATCACTAACATTAAATGTAGAACTTACGTTGTACTTACCTGGCAAGTCGAGTTTGTAGGCGTTGTCATTGATCCTCTCAAGTACTTGAAATGGTCCATCGCCCCTAGGTAATAGCTTTGAGCGTCGCTTCTCCGGAAACCTCTCCTTCCTCAAGTGTAGCCACACCCAATCACCCTTCTCGAATACCACCTTCTTTTTCCCCTTGTTAGCTTGCTTGGCATATTGCTCATTCTTCTTCTCAATGTTGGCTTTGGCCTTTTCATGCAACCCCCTAACAAATTCAGCCTTCTTTTTGCCATCCATGTTTAACCTTTCACTCACAGGTAAAGACATCAAATCCAACGGAGTCAAAGGATTAAAACCGTATACAATTTCAAATGGTGAATAGTTAGTAGTAGAATGCACACAACGATTATAAGCAAACTCAACAAATGGCAAGCAATTCTCCCAATTCTTTAAGTTCTTCTTGAGAATAGCACGTAATAAAGTTCCTAACGTCTTATTAACTACCTCGGTTTGACCATCAGTCTGAGGATGACAGGTCGTAGAAAACAGTAATTTAGTGCCAAGTTTAGCCCACAGTGTTTTCCAGAAATAACTTAGGAATTTAACATCACGGTCCGACACAATGGTCCTAGACATGCCATGTAGCCTAACAACTTCTCTAAAGAATAGGTCCGCAATATTAGATGCATCATCAGTCTTGTGACAAGCAATGAAGTGTGCCATTTTAGAAAACCTATCCACAACAACAAATATAGAGTCCCTCCCCTTCTTTGTCCTAGGTAATCCCAAAACAAAGTCCATAGATATATCAACCCAAGGTTCACTAGGGACGGGAAGTGGTGTATATAATCCATGTGGTAGTGTTCTAGACTTAGCTTGTCTACAAGTTACGCACCTCTCACAAATACGCTCAACATCACGTTTCATGTGTGGCCAAAAAAAATGTTCATGCAATGCACTTAAAGTTTTAGCCACCCCAAAGTGTCCCATTAGTCCACCCCCATGTGCCTCCCTAACAAGTAATTCACGAATCGATGACTTGGGAATGCACAATCTATCCTCTCTAAACAAGAAACCTTTATGCAAGTAGAATTTATCATGTGGACCATGCATACAAGTTTCAAACACTTCCTTAAAATCATCATCTAGCACATACAACTCTTTAACAAGTTCAAACCCCAATATTTTAGATTCCAAAGTAGAGAAAAGTACATACCTCCGTGATAGTGCGTCGGCCACTACATTTTCCTTACCTTGCTTATACTTGATCATGTAGGGGAATGTCTCTATGAAGGCCACCCACTTAGCATGCCTCTTGTTCAGCTTTTGTTGCCCCTTAAGGTGCTTAAGAGACTCATGATCCGTGTGAATCACAAACTCTTTAGGCCTCAAGTAGTGCTGCCACGTCTCTAGGGTCCTCACAAGTGCGTAGAACTCCTTATCATACGTGGGATAGTTCAATGCCGCTCCATTGAGCTTCTCACTAAAGTATGCCACCGGCCGCCCTCCTTGCATCAACACTCCACCAATACCTACACCTGATGCATCACATTCAATTTCAAAAGTATTAGTAAAATCAGGTAAGACAAGTAAAGGAGCATTAATCAACTTTTGCGTAATGATATTAAAGGACTTCTCTTGCTCCTCGCCCCAATAGAATGGAACGTTCTTCTTGATCACCGCCGTCATTGGTGCCGCCAATGTGCTAAAATCCTTGACAAACCTCCTATAGAAGCTTGCAAGACCATGAAAGCTTCGGACTTGACCAACAGTAGTAGGCGATGGCCAATCTCGAATAGCACTTACCTTGTCTTCATCCACTTGTATCCCTTGTGAACTCACAACGAAACCAAGAAACACAAGTTTGTTTGTACAAAAATCACACTTCTTTAAGTTAGCATACAAATTTTCAGCCCTTAATGTGATTAGCACAAGTTTCAAGTGTTTAACATGCTCTTCAAGATTCTTGCTATACACTAGGATATCATCAAAGTAAACCACAACAAATTTACCTATATGTGCACGCAAGACATGATTCATTAACCTCATAAAGGTGCTAGGTGCATTAGTTAAACCAAAAGGCATAACCATCCACTCATACTGTAGTAGCCCGAATTCCAAATTGGGTAATTAACGGAGTAATGGTGATTAATCATGATCGGAAGGTCCGAAGATGGTTCGGAAGCACCGAAGCGTTCGGAAGGTCCGAAGTGAGTTCGTTGGATCCGATCATTAGGTGTCAAGAGTTGATCGACACGTGGGAGTTCGGACGTTCCGAAGTGTAGGTTCGGTGGATCCGATCATGAGGTGTCAAGAGCAGCTGGACACGTGCATGTTCGGACGGTCCGAAGTGTATGATCGGAGGATCCGATCATGAGCTGTCAAGAGCCAATGGACACGTAGCGTTCGGACGTTCCGAAGTGTTGTTCGGAGGATCCGAACATGGCCTATAAATAGTGCTCGGATTTCCCATTTGTGACTTGCCATTCCTTGAGATAAGTCTTCTCTTTGAGAGTTTTGGAAGGATTCTAGGGCTAGTTGTTGTTCGAGCGATAGCCAAGAGCTGCCGGGATTGGTAGCATAGCAGCGCCGGAGTTTCGAGGCAATCGACATCAAAGGGCTGTCGACGGACGAAGGTTTGGAATTTTATCAGTATTTATCTCAGGATTATCTAGTTAAGTCTGGTAGATAAGTTTAGTGATGGTTTTCACTTGATGAATAGGCTTGGTTTAGACCTGTTGTCTGGTTGTTCCAGTGAATTAGGATTGCTGTGATAGAGGTACGAAAGTACTATCCGAGATATCCTGGTTGAGTATACATTCTTATATGTGTTGCATGATTATGTGGTGCATTGATATATGTCATATGATACATGCTATTATGTCACGTTTATTACTGCACGTTGCATTTCATGTTGAGCCGTACCTCCTTCGAGATAGCCTTTGCTGTTGAGCTGTATCTCTTTCGAGATAAGCTATATCTTGGGGCCGCTCAGCCCTGTCTTGTGGACGCATGGACACCGAGAGTACACAGTGGCCGACGGGTCGGGAGGGCTTCGGTGGTCCGGGACATTTTAGGTCCACGTCTGTCTTGTAGTGGATGCAGTGACCCAGAGGTTGGACCGCGCGGCACTATCCACTTGGCGCCTCTAGACTGAGCATTGTTGAGATCCTTTTGTGATTCCTGTTTCTTGACTACCCCGGTATCATGATCATAGCATGTGCATTTCATATAGGTCTGTATACTCATACTTTTGTACTGGGCGTTCTTATCGCTCACGTCCTCGGTTTTGTTTATTCTTGGACACCCCATTCCCACGGGGCAGGCCTCAGGTTGGACAGCTCAGGAGGAGCAGGAGGAGGACGTTGAGTAGCTGGTTGGTTTAGTTTATCGGTATTGTTTTGATTCGATTTGGTTGTATTGGATATTTTATTTTGAGTTATTCTAGACTTCGATTGGGTTGTATAACCATTATTTTGTTGACTTTTTCCGCTGTTATCTCTGATTATTGTTAATTAGGTTAATTGCATGCTTAGTTCGTGATTAGTAGGTGATTCTGGAACGGGTCACTACATTTATGGTATCAGAGCATGCATGCGATTTTGGGATATAGATTTCTGTTTTGGGAATTCCGTTGACCAATTTACTAGTTTCCCCATTCTATGTTGTAGCAATGGCTGACCACTTTGGTGATGAGAGTAGTCAGGGAAGTGTAGGTCGTTGGGGTGACCAGGACGATTTGTTAAGCGTCATAAGTTACCGCATGTTTCTCTAGACGTCATTCTTTCTGTTTCTACTCCGATGGGTCATTCGGTTTTAGCCAAGCATCTAGTGATGGGTTGTCCCTTAGATTTTGAGGGTAATGATGTTGTTATTTTCGTTTTGTTCATTCTCTTGCCTTGATTTCGAGGACGAAATCTTTTTTAAGGGGGGGAGAATGTAGTAGCCCGAATTCCAAATTGGGTAATTAACGGAGTAATGGTGATTAATCATGATCGGAAGGTCCGAAGATGGTTCGGAAGCACCGAAGAGTTCGGAAGGTCCGAAGTGAGTTCGTTGGATCCGATCATTAGGTGTCAAGAGTTGATCGACACGTGGGAGTTCGGACGTTCCGAAGTGTAGGTTCGGTGGATCCGATCATGAGGTGTCAAGAGCAGCTGGACACGTGCATGTTCGGACGGTCCGAAGTGTATGATCGGAGGATCCGATCATGAGCTGTCAAGAGCCAATGGACACGTAGCGTTCGGACGTTCCGAAGTGTTGTTCGGAGGATCCGAACATGGCCTATAAATAGTGCTCGGATTTCCCATTTGTGACTTGCCATTCCTTGAGATAAGTCTTCTCTTTGAGAGTTTTGGAAGGATTCTAGGGCTAGTTGTTGTTCGAGCGATAGCCAAGAGCTGCCGGGATTGGTAGCATAGCAGCGCCGGAGTTTCGAGGCAATCGACATCAAAGGGCTGTCGACGGACGAAGGTTTGGAATTTTATCAGTATTTATCTCAGGATTATCTAGTTAAGTCTGGTAGATAAGTTTAGTGATGGTTTTCACTTGATGAATAGGCTTGGTTTAGACCTGTTGTCTGGTTGTTCCAGTGAATTAGGATTGCTGTGATAGAGGTACGAAAGTACTATCCGAGATATCCTGGTTGAGTATACATTCTTATATGTGTTGCATGATTATGTGGTGCATTGATATATGTCATATGATACATGCTATTATGTCACGTTTATTACTGCACGTTGCATTTCATGTTGAGCCGTACCTCCTTCGAGATAGCCTTTGCTGTTGAGCTGTATCTCTTTCGAGATAAGCTATATCTTGGGGCCGCTCAGCCCTGTCTTGTGGACGCATGGACACCGAGAGTACACAGTGGCCGACGGGTCGGGAGGGCTTCGGTGGTCCGGGACATTTTAGGTCCACGTCTGTCTTGTAGTGGATGCAGTGACCCAGAGGTTGGACCGCGCGGCACTATCCACTTGGCGCCTCTAGACTGAGCATTGTTGAGATCCTTTTGTGATTCCTGTTTCTTGACTACCCCGGTATCATGATCATAGCATGTGCATTTCATATAGGTCTGTATACTCATACTTTTGTACTGGGCGTTCTTATCGCTCACGTCCTCGGTTTTGTTTATTCTTGGACACCCCATTCCCACGGGGCAGGCCTCAGGTTGGACAGCTCAGGAGGAGCAGGAGGAGGACGTTGAGTAGCTGGTTGGTTTAGTTTATCGGTATTGTTTTGATTCGATTTGGTTGTATTGGATATTTTATTTTGAGTTATTCTAGACTTCGATTGGGTTGTATAACCATTATTTTGTTGACTTTTTCCGCTGTTATCTCTGATTATTGTTAATTAGGTTAATTGCATGCTTAGTTCGTGATTAGTAGGTGATTCTGGAACGGGTCACTACACATACAACCCATACTTAGTTTTAAAAGCAGTTTTCCACTCATCACCTTCCCTCATCCTAATTTGATGGTAGCCACTTCTTAAGTCAATTTTGCTAAAGATGCAAGATCCATGCAATTCATCTAACATATCATCTAGTCTAGGTATGGGATGCCTATACTTAATGGTTATGTTATTGATTGCCCTACAGTCGACACACATACGCCATGAGCCATCTTTCTTAGGGACTAGCAAAACAGGCACCGCACAAGGTGACATGGACTCACGCACATAACCTTTATCTAATAACTCACTTACCTGCCTTTGCAGCTCCTTAGTCTCCTCCGGATTGCTCCTATAAGCTGGACGGTTCGGCAAGGCACTCCCGGGCACCAAGTCAATTTGGTGCTCAATTCCCTTCAATGGTGGTAAGCCTTGAGGTAGCTCCTCCGGAAATACATCGTCAAATTCCTGCAATAGTGAAACAACAATGCTCGGAAGGGATCCGGCTATATCACTTGTGTTAAGGAGGATCTCCTTGTAAAGAATTAACACAAGTGGCTCATGTGTGTGCAACAAGTGTTTTACCTCACCTTTTTGGGCCATATAAGAATTCTTTTTGGCCTCTTTCCTCTCTTTTTCTTTTCCCTCATTTTCTTTCCTCTCTTTTTTTATTTTTGTGGCTATCTCACTCTTTTGTTCACTCTTTTTTTCAGCCACTTCATGTTTGTTTTCAAATGCCATCTCACTTTTTAGTTCACTCTTTTTTTCGGCCTCATCTCTCTTTTTCTTTTTCAAGTGGTCCTCCAATACTTGCTTTGGGGACAATGGAAGTAGGACAACAGTTTCTTTTTTCAAGACAAACGAGTACTTATTTTTGAACCCATCGTGAGTCACTCGCCTATCAAATTGCCATGGCCTACCCAACAAAATATGACAAGCATGCATAGGTACCATGTCACACAAAACCTCATCCACATACTTCCCAATTGAAAAGGACACTAGAACTTGCCTATTCACTCTCACCTCCGCACAATCGTTCAACCATTGAAGCTTATATGGTTGAGGATGTTTTATTGTAGGCAATCCCAATTTCTCAACCATCTCAATGCTAGCCACATTGGTGCAACTTCCCCCATCTATGATTACATTACACACCTTACCACTCACAAAACATCTAGTGTGAAACAAGTTTTCCCTTTGGTTAATCTCCTCATCTTTGACTTGGGCACTCAGGATTCGCCTAGTCACTAGAGCTTCTCCTACAACCGCCCCATATCCCTCATCGGGATCCTCCAACTCCGGCATATCATCATCACTACCCTCGCCATCCCCCTCACTTTGAGACTCATACTCACCATAATCATTCAAAAACATGACTCTCTTATTAGGACACTCACTAGCAATATGGCCCAACCCTTGACACCTAAAACATCTAACATCTCTAGAGCGATTAGAAGGAGTTTCAGATTTACCTTGGACTCCTTGCTTAGGCGCTTCTTGTTTGGTCTCAAATTTGGGCTTGGCCACCACTTTGTTCTCCTCACGCTTCCCCACATTTGATCTCCAAGAAGATGATGCACCTCCGGTTTGATTGGTGCGGCCAACTCCTCGCCTCTTGAGTTGTTGCTCCACCTTTATGGCCATTTGCACCATCTCGTCTAGTTCTAAGTAGTGCCGAAGCTCCACTTGATCTTGGATCTCCCTGTTCAAACCACAAAGAAAACGAGCCATAGTTGCTTCATTATCCTCCTCAATATTTGCCCTAATCATGAGTACTTCCATCTCCTTATAGTAGTCCTCAACACTCTTCAACCCTTGCCTCAAAGTTTGTAACCTCTTAAACATCTCCCTATAGTAATGGTTAGGCACAAACCTCTTCCTCATTACACTCTTCATCTCATCCCAAGATTCAATAGGTCTCTCATTATACTTTCTTTTAGTGGTCACTAATTGATCCCACCAAATGAGAGCATAGTCTAAGAATTCAACCACCGCCAACCTCACCTTCTTTTGTTCGGAGTAGTGGTGGCATGCAAATACGAACTCTACCCTCTTTTCCCATTCTAGGTACGCCTCCGGGTCAGATTTCCCATGGAATGAAGGGATTTTCATCTTAATGCTACCCATGTGACCATCTTCCCTAGTCTCCTCATACCTACCCCTCATAGCTTCTCTTCTTCCTCTTCCAAATCCTCTATCTCTCCCATTCCTACCCCAATTCTCATTTTGACTCTCATCGCCTCCTCCTAGATCATACTCCTCGTCATCTCTACCCAAATCCCTAGGCTTAGGTTTACCCCCACTAACACTAACCTCAAGTTTATCCAACCTCTCATTCAACGACTCCATTTGGGTTGTCATCATTCTACCAAAATCCCCAAACATCGCATCTAGTTGGGCCTTAGACACCCCCGAATTCGAACTATCTCCTACCCCCCTCTCCATTTAATTTCAAATTTGTACCTGCAAGAAAAGGTTAGTAGAAAAAAATAATCCTCACCCAAATGCTCACGGTCACTCCAAAGAAATTCACTCGTCTTTTCTCACAATTTTTTTTTTGCTCACAACAAATACTCACTATTCACTCCAAAGAAATATCACTCACACTCAAGTAAGGTCACTCAAATTTGAGAGTTTCCTCAAGAGCTTCAAGTTTTGTATTTTGAGTAAATCAAACAATCAAGTTTCAACTTGTGAACAATTGCAACCGACTCACTTGGACTGTGTAAACACGAAATTCGAATATGATATATATATATATATTTTTTTTTTGACTGTGAGAGACAATTAAATATGACTCTCTAAAGAAAATAGAACAAGATATCAAAATGAAATAATGGTGAATTTTCGGAATTTTTGTACTCTTTTTTTTTTTTTTTTTTTTTTTTTTTTTTTTTTTTTTTTTACTCGAAAATCCCAAAAAAAATCACCAACAAATTTTCGAGAATCACAGATTCACGAAAAAAAATTTACGAATAACGAAAGAACAAAAACAGATATGAAAATACGTGAAGAAGTAATACAGATCTGCAATTTAAAAACAAGATATGTACTTGAATTCAATAAACCTGGCTCTGATACCAAATGATATGAATCTTGACACGAATAAATAGCAAACACGATTAAAAATAAATCGCACCCTCTATTCAATTACGATATTAAGATCCGTGTGTTTTCCCGATCTTTTGATTCAAGTATTGTGTGATATTCACCTCTAAACTAGCAAGAGTTTAGCAACAAATAAACACGATGATAAACAATCGAAAACTATACGAACCTTCGAAGAACTTTGCCTACGACAATCCGCACAAGCAACGATCGACAAACGCCACAAAGTTAAAAACTTTGATAAGTTTGATTTGATTTGACAAAGCTTGGCTTTGAAAAGTTGAGAGAAAATTCTCAAAAGTTTTGATAAACTCAAAATAAAATATGTATTGTGTGTAATTTTTCGTCCAACATAGTCAATATATCAAAAGATACCATGCAATCTAGTCTCCCAAAATAATAAAACTCTAGAAAAGGAAACAAATCCGCGCAGAAAACAGAGGACACGGACCCCGTGCAGACGTCCGTAGACGGGTCCGTGTACATACTGTAAAACTCTTCAATCGGGATCAAGCGACACGGACCCCGTGCTCACCTCCGTGTACGGGTCCGTGTAGGCACTGTATTTGCCAACTTCAAAGGGCACGGACCCCGTGCCTGGGTCCGTCTCCAGGTCCGTGGAGCCACTGTAAAAACCCTCCCCAGTTTGTGAAGGACACGGACCCCGCGTGCAGGTCTGTGTACTGGTCCGTCCAGACTCGGTAAGCAACACCAATGTTTGAACGACTTTCCGTTGGCCTCCAAACGTACTCCCATGCATCGCGACCTCTTCAGGCTTACTCATGACTCCTTGTAGCGCCTCCTTGAATCTCTTTAGTCGACCTGTAGTGACCCGTTCCAGAATCACCTACTAATCAAGAACTAAGCATGCGATTAACTTAATTAAAAACAATCAGAAATAAAGGCGGAAAATTGTCACCAAAAGATAGTTATACAACCCAATCGAAAATCCAGGACAACTAAACTAAAATGAAATATACGGTACAACCATATCGAATCAAAAAGATACCGAAGAACTAAACCAACCAGCTACTCAACGTCCTCCTCCTCCTCCTCCTGAGCTGTCCAACCTGAGGCCTGCCCCGTGGGAATGGGGTGTCCAAGATAAACAAAACCGAGGACGTGAGCGATAAGAACGCCCAGTACAAAAGCATGAGTATACAAGCCTATAAGAAATGCACATGCTATGATATGATACCAGGGTAGTCAAGAAACAGGAGTAACAAAGGATCTCAAAATGCTCAGTCTAGAGGCGCCAAGTGGATAGTGCCGCGCGGTACTCCTCTGGGTCACTGCATCCACTACAAGAACAGACGTGGACCTAAAATGTCCCGGATCACCGAAGCCCTCCGGACCCGTCGGCCACTGTGTACTCTCGGTGTCCATGCGTCCACAAGACAAGACAGGGCTGAGCGGCCCCACAAGATATAGCTTATCTCGAAAGAGATACAGCTCAACAGTAAAGGCTATCTCGAAGGAGATACGGCTCAACATGAAATGCAACATGCATCATAAAACGTGACATAATAGCATGCATCATATGACATATATCAATGCATCACATAATCATGCAACACATATAAGGATGTATACTCGACCAGGATATCTCGGATAGTACTTTCGTACCTCTATCACAGCAAGCCTAGCCTTACGCAACACCGCTAATCAGGTCTAGAACAAGCCTACGCATCAAAAGCATACCCAATGAACAATACTACCATGCTCGACTAGCAAAACCAGTACTACCAAAGGTTTAGGGTTTACCTTCGTCCGTCGACAGCCCTTTGATGTCGATTGCCTCGTAACTCAGGCGTCGCTACGCTACCAATCCTGGCAGCTCTTGGCTAACGCTCGACCGACAACTAACCCTAGAAACCTTCCAAACTTCTCAAATATGAGACACAACTCAAGAATTTGCAATGCCAAATGAGGAAATCCGAGAACTATTTATAGGCTATGTTCGGATCCACCGAACCCACTTCGGAACGTCCGAACTCCTACGTGTCCATCGGCTCTTGACACCTCATGATCGGATCCACCGAACCTACACTTCGGATCATCCGAACTTGCATGTAAACTGACGTGTCGATCAACTCTTGACACCTCATGATCGGATCCACCGAACCCACTTCGGATCGTCCGAACTCTTCGGTGCTACCGAACCATCTTCGGTCCGTCCGATCATGACCACGGTCAAAATTACACATTAAACCTTTCTTAATCACCATTAATCCGTTAATTACCCAATTTGGAATTCGGGCTACTACATTCTCCCCCCCTTAAAAGATTTCGTCCTCGAAATCAGGCTTAGAGGATGAACAAAACGAAATAACATCGTTATTACATCTCGATGGTTGTAGAATACAACTGATATTTCGATTACAACTGAGAACACAAACATATACAAAGCATAACTCAAAAGAGCTCTGGATGCTCCGAACGCATACGACTCTCTAGCTCCCAAGTGGCTTCTTCAGTGCCTCTGCGCTGCCACTGAACTAAGACAAGAGGAATGATCTTATTCCGCAACACCTTGTCTTTGCGATCGAGGATCCGCACTGGTCGTTCCACGTAAGACAAATCTGAATTTAGTTGAACTTCAGAGGGATGCAAAATGTGAGACTCATCTGCTACGTATCGTCTCAACAAAGATACGTGGAACACATCATGAATACTTGATAGGTACGGCGGCAAAGCAAGTCTGTAAGCCAAATCTCCCACGCTTTCCAATATTTCAAATGGACCAATAAATCTTGGAGACAGCTTACCCTTGAGACCAAATCTCAAAATCCTGCGAAAAGGCGAAACTCGGAGAAACACTTTCTCACCTGGCTGAAAATAAAGAGGTCGCCGCTTGGTGTTCGCATAACTAGCCTGTCGATCCTGAGCGATCTTAATCCGTTTCTTGATTACTGCAACCTTATCAATAGCCTGCTGGACTAACTCCGGTCCCTCAACATGTCGTTCCCCAACTTCATCCCAAAATAATGGAGTACGACAACGTCGCCCATACAACGCCTCAAATGGTGCCATACCAATACTACGATGATAGCTGTTGTTGTACGCGAACTCAATCAAAGGCAAATGATCCTGCCAAGCGGTTCCGAAATCCATCACACAAGCTCGCATCATATCCTCAAGTGTACGGATAGTCCTCTCCGTCTGACCGTCGGTCTCTGGATGATAAGCTGTACTTAAACTTAGGGACGTACCCAATACTGCCTGGAAACTACTCCAAAATCGTGAGGTAAAACGAGGATCTCTGTCACTGACAATACTAACTGGCACCCCATGCAAACGTACAATCTCTTGAATGTACAATCGAGCCATACGATCGAAAGTGAAATCACGGTTATATGGCAGAAAATGAGCAGACTTGGTGAGTCGATCCACCACTACCCAAATAGCATCACTATTCCTCGAAGACAATGGTAAGTGAGTAATGAAATCCATCGCGATATGCTCCCACTTCCATTCGGGAATAGGTAAGTTCAACAATAATCCTCCCGGTCGACGGTGCTCTGCCTTAACCTGCTGACAAACAAGACACTTGGAAACAAACTGATAAACGCTGCGCTTCATCCCTTTCCACCAAAATCGTGTCCTCAAATCTTTATACATCTTGTTGCTTCCCGGATGGACACTCAACTTGCTTCGATGAGCCTGAGCCAAGATCTCTTCCCTCAAAGTATCATCCTTTGGTACCACAACCCGATTAGACAAACACAGAAGACCATTAGACTGATAATGGAAATTGCTATCTCCACCAACCAATCGGGCTAATCTCTGAGTCTTGAGATCAGACATCTGTGCATCTCGAATCCGAGCGAACAAAGCTGGCTCAGATAAAATGGTAGCAACACGAATGCTCTCCATACCTTTCCGATGTTTGAAATTAAATCCCAATGAACAACAATCCTGGATAGTACTAATCATAGCACTGGTCTGGAGTGCAGAGGTTCTCACCTTGCGACTAAGAGCATCGGCTGTGAGATTCGCAGAACCTGGATGGTATTTGATCTCGCAGTCATAATCTTTAAGTAGATCCATCCAACGACGTTGTCTCATGTTCAACTCAGCCTGAGTGAACAGATACTTCAGACTCTTATGATCAGTAAAAATTTCAAACTTAACTCCGTACAAGTAATGACGCCAGATCTTCAGCGCGAACACAATAGCAGCTAATTCTAGATCATGAATAGGGTACTTCTCCTCGTGAGGTTTTAACTGCCTGGATGCGTAAGCGATCACATGATCATTCTGCGTCAACACACACCCTAAGCCTTGAAAAGAGGCATCGGTGTAAACACTGAAACCATCAGATCCTGACGGTAACGCCAAAACAGGTGCAGAAGTCAGAAGTCGACGAAGCTCTCTGAAACTATCTTCGCACTCAGATGACCACTCAAATGGAACATCCTTCCGAGTAAGTTGCGTCAATGGTCTAGCTACCTGAGAGAAATTCACGATGAAGCGACGATAATACCCTGCCAGACCTAGAAAACTACGGATCTCAGCCACCGTCGTCGGACGTGACCAATTCAGCACTGCCTCAATCTTGCTAGGATCCACAGAAATTCCTTCCTTGGAAATCACATGACCAAGAAATACTACACGATCAATCCAGAACTCGCACTTACTCAGCTTAGCATACAATTGCTTCTCGCGAAGAATCTGCAACACAATCCTCAAGTGCTGGATATGCTCTTCCACACTGTGAGAATAAATCAAGATATCTTCGATGAAAACCACAACAAACTGATCTAGAAAATCCCGAAAGACTCGATTCATCAGATCCATGAACACTGCTGGCGCATTCGTCAATCCAAATGGCATAACTAGAAACTCGTAATGCCCATATCGAGTACGAAATGCAGTCTTGGAAATATCATCATCTCTAACTCTCATCTGATGATAACCCGATCGCAAGTCAATCTTGGAGTAAACAGAGGTACCCTGAAGCTGATAGAACAAATCATCGATACGAGGTAATGGATACTTGTTTTTGATCGTCACACGATTCAACTGGCGATAATCAATGCACAATCGCATAGATCCATCTTTCTTCTTGACAAACAAGACTGGAGCTCCCCAGGGTGAAACACTCGGGCGAATATAACCTTTATCAAGAAGATCCTGCAATTGCTGCTTCAATTCTCTCATCTCTGACGGAGCAAGACGATAGGGGGCACGAGAAATCGGTGCAGTCCCTGGCATTAACTCAATGCCAAATTCCACCTCTCTAACCGGAGGGAAACCAGGAATCTCATCTGGAAAAACATCAGGAAATTCACAAACCACTGGAATATCATCTATACCAACACTACCTGTGGAGGAATCAATCGCATAGATGAGGTAGCCTTCCCCGCCCGCCTCTAAAGCACGACAGGCTTTCAGAGCAGATACCACTGGCATCGGAGGTCGTGCTCCCTCACCATAGAAAAACCAACTAGAGCTCTCAGTCGTACGAAACTGAACAAGCTTCTGGTAACAATCCACGGTAGCTCGGTAGGTAGTCAATAGGTCTATACCTAGAATACAATCAAAATCTTCCATCTCTAGGATCATAAGATTCGCAATCAATTCGTTACCCTCAAAATCTAAGGGACAACCCATCACTAGACGCTTCGCTAACACCGAAAGACCCATCGGAGTAGAAACAGAAAGAATGACGTCTAGAGAAACATACGGTAACTTATGATGCTTAACAAATCGTGCAGAAATGAATGAATGTGATGCTCCGGTATCAATAAGAACAAAAGCAGGAATACCACATAAACGAAAAGTACCTGCTATGACTCTCTCTGTTTCATCTGCAGCCTGATCCTGGTTCAGCGCAAAAACCTGACCTTGGGCACGAGGTCGAAGATTTGAACTACCCACTGCCTGACCCTGCCTCCTCTGCTGAACAGTCGTCTGAGATCCGGAACCAGATCCTGCTCCACCTCGCAACTGAGGACAATTTTTCTTGAGATGACCCATCTCTCCGCACTGAAAACAAGCTCCCGCGGCTGATCGGCATTGCTCCGATGGATGGTTCTTCCCACAATGCACACAAGAAACCTTCTTCTTACCAAAGCGGAAAACACCGCTAGACCGTGATCCAGATCCAGAAGAAGAAGAACCTGACTTCTTGAAAGACTGAGATCGAGGGCTCAAAGTACTCGGAGGTCTAGAAGAAAGAATAGCCCTACCACGCTGGAGACTGATCTCTGCCTGGCGACACCGGTTCACTAACCCATCATACGAAGTAGGATTATCACAGACAGTGACTCGATCAAAAATCTCCTGGTTAAGACCCTGGAGGAAATGGTCATACTTGGCCTCAGAACTGCCACTGATATGAGGGGCAAAGGGTAACAACTCGAAGAACTTCTGCTGATATTCATCAACAGACATACTCCCCTGCTTAAGATTCAGGAGCTCAATCGTCTTTGCCTGGCGAAGGGCTGGAGGAAAATACAGCTGCATGAAAGCTGCACGGAAATCGGCCCAAGTCACCCTACCCTGAGACTGGACTATCGGCGCAGAAGTCGATCGCCACCACTTACGCGCACGACCCTCGAGAAGAAAACTAAGGGTCTCTATCTTCTGCTCCTCGGTGCACTGGAATGCACGGAAACAGCTCTCCATGCGCTCTAACCAATCCTCAGCATCATCGGGAGTCTCACCGCCGACTAAAGGCTTAGGCCCCATCTGAATGAAACGGTGCAAATCAAAACGCCTAGGTCCATCCCGACGATGACGATGTTCACGATGACGCCTACGATCGTCCTGGTCACCCCAACGACCTACACTTCCCTGACTACTCTCATCACCAAAGTGGTCAGCCATCGCTACAAGATAGAATGGGGAAAAAATGGTAAAATGGTCAACGGAAATCCTAAAACAGAATCTATATCCCAAAATCGTAAGCATGCTCTGATACCATAAATGTAGTGACCCGTTCCAGAATCACCTACTAATCAAGAACTAAGCATGCGATTAACTTAATTAAAAACAATCAGAAATAAAGGCGGAAAACTGTCACCAAAAGATAGTTATACAACCCAATCGAAAATCCAGGACAACTAAACTAAAATGAAATATACGGTACAACCATATCGAATCAAAAAGATACCGAAGAACTAAACCAACCAGCTACTCAACGTCCTCCTCCTCCTCCTCCTGAGCTGTCCAACCTGAGGCCTGCCCCGTGGGAATGGGGTGTCCAAGATAAACAAAACCGAGGACGTGAGCGATAAGAACGCCCAGTACAAAAGCATGAGTATACAAGCCTATAAGAAATGCACATGCTATGATATGATACCAGGGTAGTCAAGAAACAGGAGTAACAAAGGATCTCAAAATGCTCAGTCTAGAGGCGCCAAGTGGATAGTGCCGCGCGGTACTCCTCTGGGTCACTGCATCCACTACAAGAACAGACGTGGACCTAAAATGTCCCGGATCACCGAAGCCCTCCGGACCCGTCGGCCACTGTGTACTCTCGGTGTCCATGCGTCCACAAGACAAGACAGGGCTGAGCGGCCCCACAAGATATAGCTTATCTCGAAAGAGATACAGCTCAACAGTAAAGGCTATCTCAAAGGAGATACGGCTCAACATGAAATGCAACATGCATCATAAAACGTGACATAATAGCATGCATCATATGACATATATCAATGCATCACATAATCATGCAACACATATAAGGATGTATACTCGACCAGGATATCTCGGATAGTACTTTCGTACCTCTATCACAGCAAGCCTAGCCTTACGCAACACCGCTAATCAGGTCTAGAACAAGCCTACGCATCAAAAGCATACCCAATGAACAATACTACCATGCTCGACTAGCAAAACCAGTACTACCAAAGGTTTAGGGTTTACCTTCGTCCGTCGACAGCCCTTTGATGTCGATTGCCTCGTAACTCAGGCGTCGCTACGCTACCAATCCTGGCAGCTCTTGGCTATCGCTCGACCGACAACTAACCCTAGAAACCTTCCAAACTTCTCAAATATGAGACACAACTCAAGAATTTTCAATGCCAAATGAGGAAATCCGAGCACTATTTATAGGCTATGTTCGGATCCACCGAACCCACTTCGGAACGTCCGAACTCCTACGTGTCCATCGGCTCTTGACACCTCATGATCGGATCCACCGAACCTACACTTCGGATCATCCGAACTTGCATGTAAACTGACGTGTCGATCAACTCTTGACACCTCATGATCGGATCCACCGAACCCACTTCGGATCGTCCGAACTCTTCGGTGCTACCGAACCATCTTCGGTCCGTCCGATCATGACCACGGTCAAAATTACACATTAAACCTTTCTTAATCACCATTAATCCGTTAATTACCCAATTTGGAATTCGGGCTACTACACGACCCCTCGTGATTGGTCCCTCCGGCAACTGCAAAGGTTCCCATGCTTTCCTTGGGACGTCCACGTTCGCATCAATAAGGACCTACAGATTCTGTATTGGTGGCCAGGGATGAAGAGAGACATCCGCAGGTTTGTGTCTGAATGTCTCACTTGTCAGCAGGTGAAGGCAGAACATCAGAGGCCATCGGGATTGGTTAAGCCCCTCCCCATCCCAGAGTGGAAATGGGAGAACATCAAGATGGACTTCGTAGTTGGATTGCCTAGCTCAGTCAGAGGTTTTAATTCCATTTGGGTTATTGTGGATCGACTCAAGAAGTCCGCACACTTTTCGCCAGTGAAGATGACTTTCTCCATGACGCAGTATGCGGAGCTTTACATCAGGGAGATATTCCGTTTACATGGGTTCCCAGTTTCGATTGTGTCCGACAGGGACCCGAGGTTTACGTCGTCCTTCTGGAAGAGCTTACATGCAGCCATGGGGAAAAATTGTTGTTCAGTACAGCTTTTCACCCATAGACAGATGGCCAGTCTGAGCGAGTGATTCAGATTTTGGACGATTTGCTGAGAGCATGTATGATCAATTTCCAGGGAACTTGGGAATCAAATTTACCTCTAGTGGAGTTTACCTATAACAACAGCTTCCAATCATCTATAGGTATGGCTCCCTATGAGGCGTTGTATGGACGGAAGTGCAGATCACCAGTTCATTGGGATGAAGTTGGTGAGAGAGCAAATCTTGGTCCTGAGATAGTTCAGCAGACAGCAGATGTGGTGGTCAAGATTCGAGACAGAACGAAAACTGCCCAAAGCCGTCAGAAGAGCTACGCTGATAAGAGGAGGAGAGATCTCGAGTTTGCCGTTGGTGATAACGTTTTTCTGAAGATTGCACCCATGAAGGGTGTTATGAGATTTGGGAAGAGAGGCAAGCTGAGTCCGATGTTTATTAACCGTTCGATATTTTGGACAGAGTTGGGACATTATCTTATCATGTAGCCCTTCCGCCGAATCTGGCCGGGGTACACAATGTGTTGCACATCTCTATGCTGAGGAAGTATCTAGCCAATCCTTCGCATATTCGGAGTTATGAGCCATTGCAGCTTGCTCCAGACCTGTTGTATGAGGAGCGACCGATTCAGATCTTAGACAGACAGGAGCTGAGACTCCGGAACAAAGTGACTAAGCTAGTCAAAGTCCGGTGGCTAAACCAATCAGTGGAAGAGGCCACTTGGGAGTCCGAAACAGGTATGAGACTTCACTACCCGGAGTTGTTCGGTAAGATTTAATTTCGAGGACGAAATTTTTATAAGTGGGGAAGGAACTGTAGTGCCCAAATTCCGTCCACGTATAATCCATGCATTCATTTAATTATTAAATCATTTAATTAATTTTAAATGAGCTTTAGCCATGCATAATTTATGAAATTGCATTATTTTAAATTATTCATGTTTATTGTGATGCACGTTAAAATGTTTTTCGAGTTCCATGTTTCAGGCGATTATTCGAGGCGGGATCTAGGAAAAGACCCCGCGACGATTTTTGGCAATTTCAAAAGATGGTATTTTCTTTTAAGTTAAGGATGGGGCATTTTAAATGATTTATTTAGTTTTATCATTTTAAAACCTTATTTATGTATTTAGTAATTTAAGAGTTTAGAACTTTTAAAATTAGTGTGTAATTATTTTATGAGGAGTTTGATTAAAGTAGTGTGTGTTAACTTTTAATTAGTATTTTAATTAGTTAATTTAGCACTAATTTCTCCTAATTAAAAACCCACACACACGTTACACACACTCACACACACTTACACGTTTTTACACACACTAAAACACACACAACACACCCTACACATCTCATTTTTCAGATTTTAAAGGAGAGAAAACCTAGGTTTTTAAGAACCCTTGCAGCCGGCCCTCCACTCTCCATCTTCCAGCGAATTTTCGTGCATTTTCTTCAAGGATTTTAAGCTCCACATTCGTCCCGGATCGATCCTCACTCCGTCTCGCTTCGGTGTCGTCGTTACGGTATTTCAAATCATCAAAAGGCACGTATAAACTCTATTTTGCTACGTCGATAATGTCATATTATGTGTTGCATTGTTTTATGCGTAAAATTCATGTATGATGTTCATAGTTTTGGCGGTTAATTGTTTGGATCGATTTTGAAAGAAAATTTTTAGATCTAAATCACGTCTTTACTGTTATTGTTAAAACTGCGAATTTTTGGTCAAGATTTTGAGAAACTTTCAATAAGAAAAATGTAGAAATTTTCGATACCTTCGATTTGATATAAAATTCGAGTTATTTGGATAAAAATTGAGTGAGTTATGGCGTTTTTCGTGGGACTGCTCAAACTGCGACTTTTATGTAAATTGTGTTTTTGAGATTTTATTGTTGCAGGCTTCGTTGGGAATCACGAGTGATCGTTGCTGCATTTAAGTATGTTTAGCATGTTTTTAAGATGGTTATTGTGGTGTCGTTTCGTGTCGTTAGGCACTTGAGAGATTGAATGGGCGTATAAATCGTGTTGTTGTCAAAAGTCGCGTTCACGGGTTTATTGGGTTGCTTGTGATATGTGGGTGTTTTGGGGCAATAGTATAAGCTTAGGTCAGTGTTATGGTATACTATGATGGGTCTCGAGGTGTCCGTTCATAGTCCGTACAATCATGTTTGGGAGTAATAAGCAATATAAGAATTTCCCGCAGGCTTTATTTCATCTGAGGCTAGCCGGACCCCTACACGGACCCAGGCTCGGGGTCCGTGCCTTTTTTCCTTCCGGAGTGTCTTTTCACCGAGTCTACACGGACCCCTACACGAACCTAAGCACGGGGTCCGTGTCTCCCCTTTTCTGCACACACATTTTACAGTACCTACACGGACCCGGAGCCGGACCTGGGCAGGGGTCCGTGTACTTGAGTTTTGGGAAATATTATGCTATGCTTTGAAGTTTGATGTCTTGGTTTAGTGCAATGTTTAACAATGTAGAGTCACGGGAATTTTAGAACGTCCTAAGGAAATGTATGAGCTCGTGGGTAAGCTTGACTGTTACGTTTAATTTACACCCGTTAAGCTTATGAATTCACGTTAGTATGTTGCAGCAACGACCCGATCGAAGTCCAATGGATCCCTCAACGCCAAGTAAGTATGTTGACGTGCAAGAAAATATTTTAAGTTTTGTGACCAAAATATGAATGGGTTTGGAAATCGGTGAACGTAGCCGAGGACCTCTCCACCAATTTTGAACGGGTTAGATTGTGGTTGGGAAGCGTTAAATTATGAACGGGGACCAACCAGCCCGTTAAATTATGAATGGGAGTCTCATGTATGTGGCAGTGGATACGTCCCTGTCAGCTTAGTACTGTAGTTTGTCTGATCAGGCGTTTACTATGTATGGGTCACTTGCTTTGAAACATCCTCTACGCAAAATGAAGTCATGTATGTTTAAGTATGATCAAGTATGCAAGCATGTTTATGAAAGCTTTTAAGTTATGGCACGTCTATGTATGTATGCAAGTTCAAGCTCATTTCCAATCCAAGCTTCAAGTATGTATGTTCTATTTTAAAGTTGCATGCGATTTTATTATGTAATACTTGCTATTCTCAGTTTATACGTGTTGAGTCTTTAGACTCACTAGACTTGATCTATGCAGGTGAGGATGTCTATGAGGAGACAGGAGGTGGGTACCAATGAGCAGGCTTGGACTGAGCAAGAGGCTAGACCCGAGGACCGCACACGTTATTTTAATATTTTTATGCAAGTTTAAAATACTCTGATTTTATGTTTATTGGTGATGGATGATTTCAAATATATTTTTATGAAAGATGAGTTGACGACCGTATGGATGTTTTTATTTAAGAAAACTTTAAATTTTTCTGCAAAATTTAAGTAGTACAAGTACGGTTCGTTACATATATAAACCAAACATCCATTTTCTTGGCGAATCAGCCGAATACTTGGCGCATCAGTTAATGACTAGGCGAATAAGCCTATGTAGTAGCCCGAATTCCAAATTGGGTAATTAACGGAGTAATGGTGATTAAGAAGGTTTAATGTGTAATTTTGACCGAGTCATGATCGGACGGACCGAAGATGGTTCGGAAGCACCGAAGAGTTCGTAAGGTCCGAAGTGAGTTCGGTGGATCCGATCATTAGGTGTCAAGAGTTGATCGACACGTGGGAGTTCGGACGTTCCGAAGTGTAGGTTCGGTGGATCCGATCATGAGGTGTCAAGAGCAGCTGGACACGTGCATGTTCGGACGGTCCGAAGTGTATGATCGGAGGATCCGATCATGAGCTGTCAAGAGCCGATGGACACGTAAGAGTTCGGACGTTCCGAAGAGGGTTCGGACGATCCGAACATGGCCTATAAATAGTGGTCGGATTTCCTCATTTTGACTCGCCAATTCAGAGAATTCCATAGCATTTCAGTCGTTTCTGACAGGTTCTAGTCTTGTTCCGAGATTTGGGCACTAGCGGGGAGCTGCTGGTCTTGTAGCAGAGCTGTGCTCTAGTTGGGAGCTAGCGGCATCAGCGGGCTAGCGACGGACGAAGGTTTGGAATTTTATCAGTATTTATCTCAGGATTATCTAGTTAAGTCTGGTAGATAAGTTTAGTGATGGTTTTCACTTGATGAATAGGCTTGGATTAGACCTGTTGTCTGGTTGTTCCAGTGGATTAGGATTGCTGTGATAGAGGTACGAAAGTACTATCCGAGATATCCTGGTTGAGTATACATTCTTATATGTGTTGCATGATTATGTGGTGCATTGATATATGTCATATGATGCATGCTATTATGTCACGTTTATTACTGCACGTTGCATTTCATGTTGAGCCATACCTCCTTCGAGATAGCCTTTACTGTTGAGCTGTATCTCTTTCGAGATAAGCTATATCTTGGGGCCGCTCAGCCCTGTCTTGTGGACGCATGGACACCGAGAGTACACAGTGGCCGACGGGTCGGGAGGGCTTCGGTGGTCCGGGACATTTTAGGTCCACGTCTGTCTTGTAGTGGATGCAGTGACCCAGAGGTGTACCGCGCGGCACTATCCACTTGGCGCCTCTAGACTGAGCATTGTTGAGATCCTTTTGTGACTCCTGTTTCTTGACTACCCCGGTATCATGATCATAGCATGTGCATTTCATATAGGTCTGTATACTCATACTTTTGTACTGGGCGTTCTTATCGCTCACGTCCTCGGTTTTGTTTATTCTTGGACACCCCATTCCCACGGGGCAGGCCTCAGGTTGGACAGCTCAGGAGGAGCAGGAGGAGGACGTTGAGTAGCTGGTTGGTTTAGTTTATCGGTATTGTTTTGATTCGATATGGTTGTATTGGATATTTTATTTTGAGTTATTCTAGACTTCGATTGGGTTGTATAATCGGTTTTGTTGTTGACTTTTCCGCTGTTATCTCTGATTATTGTTAATTAGGTTAATTGCATGCTTAGTTTTTGATTAGTAGGTGATTCTGGAACGGGTCACTACATTTATGGTATCAGAGCATGCATACGATTTTGGGATATAGATTTCTGTTTTGGGATTTCCGTTGACCAATTTACTAGTTTCCCCATTCTATGTTGTAGCAATGGCTGACCACTTTGGTGACGGGAGTAGTCAGGGGAGTGTAGGTCGTTGGGGTGACCAGGACGATCATAGACGTCATTCTTTCTGTTTCTAATCCGATGGGTCATTCGGTTTTAGCCAAGCGTCTAGTGATGGGTTGTCCCTTAGATTTTGAGGATAACGATGTTGTTATTTCGTTTTGTTCATTCTCTTGCCTAGATTTCGAGGACGAAATCGTTTTTAAGGGGGGGAGAATGTAGTAGCCCGAATTCCAAATTGGGTAATTAACGGAGTAATGGTGATTAAGAAGGTTTAATGTGTAATTATGACCGAGTCATGATCGGACGGACCGAAGATGGTTCGGAAGCACCGAAGAGTTCGTAAGGTCCGAAGTGAGTTCGGTGGATCCGATCATTAGGTGTCAAGAGTTGATCGACACGTGGGAGTTCGGACGTTCCGAAGTGTAGGTTCGGTGGATCCGATCATGAGGTGTCAAGAGCAGCTGGACACGTGCATGTTCGGACGGTCCGAAGTGTATGATCGGAGGATCCGATCATGAGCTGTCAAGAGCCGATGGACACGTAAGAGTTCGGACGTTCCGAAGAGGGTTCGGACGATCCGAACATGGCCTATAAATAGTGGTCGGATTTCCTCATTTTGACTCGCCAATTCAGAGAATTCCATAGCATTTCAGTCGTTTCTGACAGGTTCTAGTCTTGTTCCGAGATTTGGGCACTAGCGGGGAGCTGCTGGTCTTGTAGCAGAGCTGTGCTCTAGTTGGGAGCTAGCGGCATCAGCGGGCTAGCGACGGACGAAGGTTTGGAATTTTATCAGTATTTATCTCAGGATTATCTAGTTAAGTCTGGTAGATAAGTTTAGTGATGGTTTTCACTTGATGAATAGGCTTGGATTAGACCTGTTGTCTGGTTGTTCCAGTGGATTAGGATTGCTGTGATAGAGGTACGAAAGTACTATCCGAGATATCCTGGTTGAGTATACATTCTTATATGTGTTGCATGATTATGTGGTGCATTGATATATGTCATATGATGCATGCTATTATGTCACGTTTATTACTGCACGTTGCATTTCATGTTGAGCCATACCTCCTTCGAGATAGCCTTTACTGTTGAGCTGTATCTCTTTCGAGATAAGCTATATCTTGGGGCCGCTCAGCCCTGTCTTGTGGACGCATGGACACCGAGAGTACACAGTGGCCGACGGGTCGGGAGGGCTTCGGTGGTCCGGGACATTTTAGGTCCACGTCTGTCTTGTAGTGGATGCAGTGACCCAGAGGTGTACCGCGCGGCACTATCCACTTGGCGCCTCTAGACTGAGCATTGTTGAGATCCTTTTGTGACTCCTGTTTCTTGACTACCCCGGTATCATGATCATAGCATGTGCATTTCATATAGGTCTGTATACTCATACTTTTGTACTGGGCGTTCTTATCGCTCACGTCCTCGGTTTTGTTTATTCTTGGACACCCCATTCCCACGGGGCAGGCCTCAGGTTGGACAGCTCAGGAGGAGCAGGAGGAGGACGTTGAGTAGCTGGTTGGTTTAGTTTATCGGTATTGTTTTGATTCGATATGGTTGTATTGGATATTTTATTTTGAGTTATTCTAGACTTCGATTGGGTTGTATAATCGGTTTTGTTGTTGACTTTTCCGCTGTTATCTCTGATTATTGTTAATTAGGTTAATTGCATGCTTAGTTTTTGATTAGTAGGTGATTCTGGAACGGGTCACTACAGCCTATGACTCAATACCTACTCTGTCTTTCAATCAATAGAACACATATATCAATTTCATAATGGCAGATATCAATGCAATAAAATAAGGTATATGATTTAGGGAAACTCAAGCAAAATCAAACTCGAGTTGTGCAATCCCGAATCAACATTGATTTATACCTTTCTTTATATCAATCTGACTTTGTCGAAGTCTCAGATTCAGTGCCTGTCAATACTCAATCTGGCAATGACAACAACGAGGAATACAATATCAATACCTCCCTCAATCAATACTGGATATAATCAGAACTGAATCAAATTCTGTTTCAATAGCATAATTGTACAATCTCAATATACCCAGCAGTACATATCAATACATATCCATTCCTGCAACTCATAGTCAATAACGATACAAATCTGATATTACATCTCGATCTAATCAGTTCTGAAAATCATAACAATTTCATACGATAGCCGTTCTTCAATCTGGTTTCAATTATACGATGTTTAACATATCAGAATAACATATATGAATCATATCCGATTCTGGAAATATCATAATTTCAAATGATAACAAAACGTAACAAAACTTAGGTCCAGTTGAAGCTCTCGTCGCTAGGAACACGGTACTATAGTCGGATTGAATATCAGACAGACGGATCGAAATATAAAGGCGTTTTCTAACGTTTTCTGAAGGCATGATACATATATATATATATATATATATATATATATATCAGTTTCATGTTAATGATATGTGACTCGTTCTTCTTGAATTCCAGTCGGCACTCGGGCGGTTAAAATCTACCGCTCGGGCGCGGAATGTTCTGTCCAACTCTTTTCTTATTGCACATTTGCACTCGGGCGGTCACAAACTACCGCTCGAGTGCCGCCTTCTGTCCGAAACATAATCCTATTGAACACTGGTGCTCGGGCGGTCAAAAACTACCGCTCGAGCGCCAGACTCTCTGTCCAAAATCCATTCTTGTGATGCATTGGCACTCGGGCGGCCCTTTTCTACCGCTCAGGCGCCAACAGTTCTGCACAAAATATACATAAATCACATGCTTCACCCAATCTGGTCTCGGATTGGTCCATCTATAATCATATCAATTCAAAATTAATAATCTCATATTAATAGAATACAAATCTCGGGCATTACAAGTTGTGTCTCTGTTGTAGTTGTTGTAATGCCCAATCTCCTTACAAACGATTCCGAAATAAAGGAATGTGTGGCTCCTGAATCTAGTAAAATAATAGTAATAATACCAGAAACCAAGAACATACCAGTGATCATTGAGGTATCTGTATCCACTTCTTCTTTGGTCATCGAGAAAAGGGGTCCATGTACTTTCTCAGAACTGCCTGGACAATTCCTGGCGACATGCCCTGGCTTTTTGCAACGATAACAAACATTGGAACCTTGCATACATTCCCCGCCATGAAGTTGTCCACATTTAGGACAAGATGGTCTGCCTTGTTCTGTACGTGGAGAGGGACCCTTGCGACGAGGTTCCTCTGGTCTAGTACCTTAGTTATCGGTCTTTTTGCTTTGTCCATTCCTTGGCTCCTTTGAAAGTACTGCTGCCTTCGTTGTTGCCTATCTTTGTAAATGTCTTGCTCATCTTGTTCTGCCATAAGTGCTCTTTCCACTATCTCCCCGTATGTAACAACCTTTGACATTCGTACATCTCTTTTAATTTCTGAGCGAAGTCCCCTCATGAAGTGTTCGCCCTTACTTGTGTCATCCTGTGCAATATATGGTACATATTGGACTCCGGCCTCGAATTGTTGTATGTATTCCCCCATTGACGTGGTTCCTTGCTTCAGATTAAGGAAATCACTGGCTTTCTTGGCTCGTACATCTTTACTGAAATATTTGTTGTAAAACACGATTTTGAAAGTTTCCCATGTCAAAGGTATCACAGGTAATGCCACCCTTGCACTCTCCCACTATATTCTTGCATGCTTTGTTAATAAAAATATGGCACACGTTACTTTGTCTGCATCTTCCATATGAAGGTAGGAGAAGATGGACTCCAATGATTTAATCCATTCTCCTTCTACTGCTGGATCGGTGCTTCCCATGAATTCTGGAGGATTCAGACGTCGAAAACGATAATACACAACTGTTTGAACATGTCCTTGTCTGGGTAGCTTGGCGTGTGTTTGTGCTTGCTCGTGAGTAGTCCTATGCATCTCAAGTAATTGTTGTGTCTTCTCCCCATGAACTTTCGCTTGTTGTTGCAGCAATTGAGCGAAGTCATCTATCGGTCGTGGCGTACTGCCCTCACCTTCGACTGCTGGGGCCTAGCCTTTAGATGACTCTCCTTCATGTACCTTATGTTTCGGTGACATTGTCGTTTATCTTAACCTACATGTAGGATACATAGACACATAACTTTGCATAAACTATGGGATACAAAAATACTTACTTGCCGAGTTCCCCATGTATGAATGAAGTGCAGTGTCTTCCCTGTCGAAGAACCGTGGGCTCTGATACCATATAAATTGTAATATCCAAGCCTGGTGAACGGTACTATTTAAGATTTCGTATGATAATTGACTTTTGGTTAAGATTAAGTATAGTTTGATGTTAAGAGTTGTGATTTATGGTTTATAGTATTGTTGGTTATACTTGTTATGTGGTTTTATTGTAGCGTTGTTGCGATTTAATTCATGGCAATTAGCATGTTGAGCCAATTGGTATGAGGCCAACTGGGGTGGTTAGATAAGATATAGAAGTGCAACTTTCTTGTTGAGGGTGTTGTCAGATTGTGAAGAGAAGTGATGTTGTGATTCGATTTTAGTTGAAAAAGTTGGTTGTTTGCTACAGAGGTGACCGCACCCGCGGTCAGTAAGACACTGCACCCGCGGTGGTTTTGCAGAGGTGGAACCGCACCCTCGGTCAGTTTTGTAGCGCACCTGCGGTCATTCCTTATGGATTTTTGGATGTTGTCCAATACACTCAGCGCACCCGCAGTGATGAAGATAGCGCACACGCGGTGCATGTACAGTAAAAGCGTGTTTTCGAGATTAAGTGTTATAAATACAATAGTTTGCCGAATTTCTCTCATTTTTCTCCACCCTTCTCGATTTCTTCAGCAAGGGAGACCTAGGGTTCTCAATTTCTTCATTTGGTACCTTTTATTTTAGCATCTAGTTGGAGTATTGAAGTGGGAACAAGTTAGTTTTGGGTTCAAGGAGCTAAGGTAAGCTTGTGATATAGTTTATTCTTGGTTTATGATGTTGGGAAATCATGGGTTTGTTGATGGTGTTGGTTTTATGGATTTATTGTTATGGTTGTTTGATTATTGGGTTATTGATGGTGCAATATATGGTTTATTGTTGTAGGTTTTCTACCAAGAGATTAGATTCAAGGTTTCCAAGTGTTGTAAGTGGAATTCATTTCCTTGTGCTCACATGATAATATATGTATTGGGTTTCAATGGTTTTAACATGTTATTCCCTTCCATTTGATTCATGCTATGTATTTATACACTTTGTTGTATATGTTAGAGTAGGTGCCCGTCGAGCCAAGTGTTGGCCGAGTGTTCACAATGAAACTCTATGTATAAGCAATCTTTATTTTAGTAATATTTGATATTATTATTTTGGCACATCTTTATCTGTATACCCATGCTAGTTGCATAGATAAAGCCCTTGAATATACAAATAGTAGAAAGAATATGAGATGCTCATATGATGAGTATCATGAAACTCATATTTGTAATACTGTATATTCTAAACGGTTCCTAGTCGATTCAGCCGCCACTAAGAAGGATATAGGCCGCTCGAGTTAGAGACTAGTATCTGCGATGTGAGTACCATGTTTCATTGGTAGGGGACATTGTGATGTCCGAGCATGCAGATAGGTGCTCCTGGTAGAGTGCACTGAACAACCCTCCATAAAAGGACTTTCCAAGTGGTTCTCACTTCTCGAGTGGAAAAGTCCTGGTTTATGGTTGTACACCATTAGTCCTTATGACCCGGGACAACATTGAGACTCTATGTGCTAGAATTACACTTTGACTTGTTTACCGACTCTCATGGGGTCATCAGGTGGCAAGGTTGGGTGTTCTGTCGAAACACATAGGAGTCGATGCATTGTAGTCGGGGATTCACCGCTTACCTTCGGGTATGGATATCCTATGTGTTATCATGTGTATGTAGGTTGAAATCTCTGGCCAGAGTATGGTGGTAATTATGAAAGGGGTTTCATAGATTACACCATTGATGCAACTACGACATGACACATAGTATCGATTCATTGACAACTCTCGATAAACCAATGGTTGTCGAATCGATCGGGATATATGAGTTGAAGGGACCGTACTGTACGCTAACCATAATTGAATGGTTCTTGCAGGCACTATCATTTGATACCTAGGGAATCATGTAAGCGATGCTGCTAGGCATTTAACATGATTGGTTGGGTACTATCAGACTTGAGTTCTGACGTTCTTGTTATCAATGTGTTGATAAATAAGAATGGAGCAATTGGGGTATGCTCATATAAGGACATGTTTAGTCCGAATCACATAGAGATGTGAACCCACGGCTAGTTGTATCAGTGAACCATTGAGGGCCACACAAGTACTAGCTTTCTAGATCCCGTTGAGAAGTAAAAATAGTTCAATGTGTTGAACGGCTTATAAAGGAGTTTGAAAGCGTAAGGAAAAATTAGAAGTATGACTTCTATAAAGGAGAAACTAGTTCAATGTGTTGAACGGCTTATAAATGAGTTTATAAGCGTAAAGAAAAATAGAAGTATGACTTCTATGAGAGAAATGTAAATTTTGAATTATGGAAGTGTTCCTAAATTAAAATTTGGCCAAGTGAATAATATATTTGAAAATTGTGATTTTCATAAGCATTATTATGGACTAAATTAAATTAATTCAAGTGTTGAATTAATTAAACACTAGTGGACCTAGTAGAGTCCAAATAATTAAATTAATTCTAGTGTTGAATTAATTAAATTATATTGAGTCTTGTAGGGCTCAATTTAAATTAATTATTTAACTAGTGGGACTTTGGTAAATTCAAGTAATGTTTAATTAGTCTCAAATATGTTTGAGATAATTAAATTTAGTCCATGGTTTTTATTTTGATAAAAACCATATAATATGCATGCATGGGAGGTGAAAGGTTGGGAGACTACTTTTTGAGTTTTCAAGGCATGGCATGCACCTTTTTGACTCTACTTTTCCCACAACCAAAAAAATGTCTCTCCTTCTCTCCAAGGATGAATAGTGCCGAAAATACTATTCACTTTCTCTCCAATTTTTCTTTCTTCAATGGTTGAAGAAACACTCTCTTCTCAAATGAAAAATCCTCATATTTTTCTAGTGCAAAATATGAGGGGATCTACCTAGTTGGTGGTGGGCTTAATTTGAAGGAAAGATTCAAGGTAGGAGGAAGCTTGTAGATTTCTTCATGCCATTCAAGAGCTTTGTTGTTTAACAACAAAGTTGGAGCCATACATCAATCCTTGTGATTGATAGGTAAAACTTCTAAACACCCTATGTATGACATTATTTGGTGTTTGTTGTATTTGCTACGCATTATCATGAGGTGGCCGAATTTTTGATGAAAAATTAAAATTTTTAAACTTCCGTTGCGCTTCCGGTCACCGTAACCGATCCCCTTTCAGTATATTAGAGGCATTTTATGTCTCAATTATGTCAAATGGAATACAAAAGAATAGAGTATTCAAAGTGTTTGATTTAATGCCAAAGAGAGAGTTCAAAATGATTTATTGGATTGATAGATACATAATCAGATATTGCATGCAATTAGTTGATCAACGACCATAGGTTTATATCCGAACAGAGTATCGATTCATATCGATGGGATATAGGTACAAAGACAGAGATAATATCTAGATATCAATCCAACAGAGAAAAGAGAAATACCATCGTTATTGCTATTCATGCTATGATATTTATGTTTCAGAGTTGATAGTATTTAATGTTTTCAAAGTCATATTTTACAGAGTATGATATGTATCCATTGCTATGTAAGAGTTACACTTGCTGAGTTTTATACTCATTTCAGTTATTTCATGTGATGCAGATAAGAGCGACGAGCCAGGACGTTGATTGGGGCCAGAGTCATATGCATAAGAGAAGGAAGGAAGAAGACTATTTTGATAGCATTTTGGACATGATCACAAAAATGATATTTTGTATTTTGTTGCATCATTTTATTGATCATGTAGATACTTTTGATTATACATTGAAATGTATTTTGAATCCTTCTTTCCTTCAAGTAAAATTTTAAATTCCGCTGCTATTTTATTAAAACCGGTCAGAGGTGTTACATTTAGTGGTATTAGAGCCAGGTTCTTCGGACCAATGCATATGACTTCGTCTACTTTCAACAGTTCGGGTATGTCTTCTTCTACATCAATTCATTGTTATTGGGTGATATGTATTATGTGAGCACATTGTAGGAGTAATGCCTCCTAAGAGAAAGGCTTCAGAGGGTGAGGATAGTTCTTCATCGAGAGTTGTCGACGAGTTCGGCAAGTTATTGAAAGAGCAAGCCAAGGTCCACAGTGAGCAGATCCAATAGTTGCTCCGTTTGTAAGGTTCAGGCCAAGGTAGAGGTCAAGGGAGAGGCCAAGCTGCTCAAGCAGTTGGAACCGATGGAATATTTACTGCTTTCAAAAGGATGGATCTGCCGGAATTTGCAGGAAGCACTGATCCATTGGTGGCAGTAGAGTGGATCAAAGCACTTGAGGCGATATTTGATCATCTCAACTATGAAGACAAGGATAGAATTGGTTGTGCAGTGTTCATGTTAGTCAAAGCTGCACGCATTTGGTGGAATGCTACCAAGGTAGGTGTTGATGTACCGGCAATGAAGTGGCAAGATTTTACTGATCTTTTCTATGACAAGTACTTCTCAGATGCACTTAGAGCTCGGAAGGTGAATGAGTTTTTAGAGCTTCGTCAAGAAGGTATGAATTTCGATGAGTACATTCTGAAGTTCGAGGAGGGCTGTCTGTTTGCCCCATATATTGCCTCCAATGACAAAGACAAGGGTGCTCACTTCATTAGAGGCCTTCAAGCAGAGATCAGGAGGGACATCAATATGTCTAAGGCGGTGACATATAAAGAGATTGTGGCTAAAGCCTTGTTGGCCTAACAAGATGAGAAAGAAATCGCAAGAGAGAGACAGGCGAGGCAGCAGGCTATTGCTCAAAGGGGTCAGGGTTCGAGCCAAAGAGGAAAAGGCAGTTTTAAGGGGAAAGGCAAGATGGAACCGAGTTCTAAAGCACCAGCAGTTCCATATGATCCAGAGAAGCCGATGTGTCCCAAGTGCAGCAGGCATCATAGGGGAGAGTACAGATTTGGTACTCACACTTGCTACCGATATGGCACTGCAAGCCATATTGCCAAGGACTGTCCAAGAGGATCGAGTAGAGAGAAGGGGCAGGGTCGCATCTTCACCATGACGAAGGAAGGTATAAGCCATGATTCTTCTGTGTTCTCTAGCACTATTTTAATTTCAGGCAGAGTAGCTACGACATTAATTGTTACAGGGCTACTCATTTGTTTATGTCTGAACTATTTTTGAGATCTTTGGGTTTAGTTCCTTTTATTCTTCCCCTCCAGTTTAATGTTGTATTGACTTCGGGAGATGTGTTGTGCCCGACATCTATTGTGTATGCATGCTCTGTTCAAATTGATGAGCGAGTGGTTTATGCCGATTTGATTCTTATTCCGATGGATGCGTTTGATATTATACTTGGCATGGATTGGCTATCAACCTATCGTGCAGTGATTGATTGCGTCGCTAAGACGGTGAAATTTGCAGATGGTGGCAATAGGGAAGGTGTAATGCCCGGTTACTCGTACAAATGATTAGTAATACGTTTATGTCATTATTAGATAGCTAATTAGCTCATTATGTTTTTCATATTGATTGATGTATTGATATTGGGATTGAACATGACTTTTATATTGTTTATGGTGCATTGAGAATGAATATATGTTAAAATAGTGATAGTAAGAGGTGTACATAGAAATAGTGTAATAGAAGTTGTAGGAAATGAGATGTAGATATGGTAGTTCGTACGGGTTTTAGCATAATGATTTGAATATTGATCCAAATTGAGTGAAGCCATAACCATTAGAAAGCTAAGATATAATGCTACAACTTTCAAGTTTTGAGTTTTGTCCAAATCATTGTGGAAGACAAGCCAAAAGCGCCCCGAAGTGTGTCGTGTATACCGTCATTCCTTCACTGACACATGTTAGGAGAATGGGCATAACTTTTTACTCAGACCTCCAAATGACCTGAAATTTGGGGAGCTTAAAGCCAAGACACAGGGCTCCAACTTTGTAGTTTACAACTTTTCCAGATTATGAAGGGAAGAGCCGTTTCTGGAGCGATTTCTGATGAATAAGTGTGCAGAGCCGAAACTGGCTCGCCCTAGCGGTCAAAAATGTCCGCCCTAGCGAGCCTGTGCAGAAATAAAATGTATAGGGCCGAAACTTGCTCGCCCTAGCGGTCAAAAGTGTCCGCCCTAGCGAACCTGTGCAGAAATAAAATGTGTAGGACCGAGATTTACTCGCCCTAGCGGTAAAAAGCGTCCGCCCTAGCGAACCTGCTGTATAAAAAGATAAGTATCGACTTTCTAAACCATTTCCATCAGCTTCCTTCCTTTCTTCTTCAGCAAAACACGAAATAAATCAAGAAAACTTCCTCCCAAAGCTCCCTTCTTCCTTTCCTTCAACATTTTGAAGATAGATCTTAGTTCTCCATCACAAGAACATCATATAGGTGTAAGTTTTCTTCTCTTTTAGTTGTTGCACATGTAGAGGAGTGATTTTCACCTAGTATACACATAGTGATAAGTTTATTGATGTATTTGACAGTATAGGAGCGAGAAACACCGTCTCAAACCAGTGTTCTTAAGCTTGGACGGTAAGTTGGCATGTTCTTGAAGTAATACATGAGTAATATTATGAATTTCAAATGCATCTCATTGTCTATTGATATATGTACATTGTTAGTATGTTTATTGATGAAAACATAGCACCATATTCCATTGTTATGTATTAAATATGTAAGGAACATATGAATA
Organism: Primulina eburnea; assembly: GCF_022965805.1. NCBI lineage: Eukaryota > Viridiplantae > Streptophyta > Magnoliopsida > Lamiales > Gesneriaceae > Primulina > Primulina eburnea. Next base: position 21,311,796 of record NC_133104.1, on the reverse strand, counting down.
TTGATGATGGGTGCTATGTCATGAACAAGAACATGAACATGAAAAGAAAAGGATTGATTTACATGATATAGAGCTTGTTGACATCATGGGTGGTTTTAAGTCCACCAAAGCTATTGGCCAATATATGTTCATGGGGCGTGGGGATGCCAAAGTTTGCTCCCTGACGTCCAACACAGTAGTAGCTATATAATAAAGCAAGCACGGTAGTACAGGTCAACTAATGAGGCTCAAGTACAAAAATGAACATTGAATATATGCTACGGTATGACATGTTTTTAAGATTCATTATTGATCACGACTTGATATGTATGTTCCTTCGATGCATATTGATACGTATAAGTGCCAACTTATTGAGTTTTATAAACTCACATAGCTCATGTATTACAGGATCAGGTAGTGAAGATGCCTAGGATGCCGGTTCGCCAATGGATGCTAGTGACGTGCCCTACCTCGACAAGAACCGGGACTTCTTATTGTATAGCTTCCGCATATGTACTGTAGTAAATTTTATATGAGGGTTTGAAACAAGTTCCATGTTATGAATGATGATACAAAGTGTGTTTTTATATGAGAATATGCTTGAGGTTGTTGCCTGAGTTGAGTTTTTGGCTTATACAAAATATAGGGACATCATGCCAAAAATTTTATAAACCGTCAAAGTGATGCCTCTTGTTTGATTTGCTTCATACTATAGTTATATCATTCATACCTTATTTTGATTATGGTAATCATGCTAAGTATAGAGTAAGGGTGTGACATTTTAAATGGTATCAGAGCCCACGGTTCTTCGACAGGGAAGACACTGCACTTCATCCACACATGGGGAACTCGGCAAGTAAGTATCTTTGTGTCCCATAGTTTATGCTAAGTTATGTGTCTATGTATCCTACACGTAGGTTAAGATAAGCAACGATGCCACCGAAACGTAAAGTACATGAGGGAGATTCATCTAAGGGCAAGGCCCCAGCAGTCGAAGGTGAAGGTAGTGCGCCACGACCTGTAGATGACTTCGCCCAATTACTCCAACAACAAGCAAAGCTCCATGGTGAACAAATCCAGCAGCTACTAGAGATGCAACGGGCTACTCATGAACAGGCACAAGCTCAAGCCATAGTACACAGACATGTGCCTGTTCAGACAGACGTATATGATCGTTTTCGACGTTTAAATCCTCCGGAATTCATGGGAAGCACTGATCCAGCTGTAGCAGAAGAGTGGATTAAGTCATTGGTATGAACACAGTACCGAAGTCGGATTTAAAATCTAACGGACGGATTTCTCACGAATCGAATTCTAAAATCAAGAATCGAATTTTTCCCCTAAGTTTAGATTTTTGCTCTGATTCCTCGATTTTCTTTCATATGTATATATATTTATATATACCGTGCATGCTTTCCCAAAACATGTCTCATGTCTTTGTGTTGCACGTCTCGCGCATATGGGCGACCTATCTCGGCGCATATGCGCGCGACATAATGTCTTGGCACGTGTCTACACGGTGGCTGGCGCATATGCGCGACACATCTTGGCGCATATGCACGAGGCTTCTGCTCATGCTTGCCAACTCTCTGCCACCCTCGCGCACATGCACGGATTCAGGTCGCGCATAACTCCGCGCATATGCGCTCTGCCAGGCCGCGCATATGCACGAGAGCTTCATCCTCGAACATACATATTTTTATGCTGAATTTAAACCGTGCCCCGATTAATCATCTTATTATCATGCCAAATTATAAATCAATAATTACAGATTATTAGGATCAAATTCTCGGGCATTACATTTCTCCCCCCTAAGATACGATTTCGTCCTAGAAATCACATGCAATCAATCGTATCAATAAGGAGTATATATACAAAACTGTATAAGAAATTTACAACATCGAAATAACTCTGGGAACTCTTGTCTCATATCTGATTCGGTTTCCCAGGTTGCTTCTTCAGTGCCATGACGAGTCCATTGAACTTTTACCAGTGGATTAGTCTTCGTTCTGAGCTGTTTTTCTTTACGATCAATAATCTGAATCGGTTTTTCAACATAGCTCAATGTCTCATCCAGTTCGGCCTCGTCTGGTTGAATAGCATGTGAAGCATCAGGAATGTATTTTCTTAATAACAATACATCAAAGACATCATGTATCCCGGATAATGAAGACGGTAAAGCGAGTCGATAGGCACGATCTCCTATCTTCTCGAGAATCTCATAAGGTCCAATGTATCGTTGAGACAATTTCACTTTCTTGCTTCTTCAGTGCCATGACGGGTGATCGTTGCTGCGTTTAGTTATGTTTAGCATGTTGTTAAGATGGTTATTGTGGTTTCGTTTCGTGTCGTTAGGCTCTTGAGAGATTGAATGGGCGTATAAATCGTGTTGTTGTCAAAAGTCGCGTTCACGGGTTTATTGGGTTGCTTGTGATACATGGGTGTTTTGGGGCAATAGTATAAGCTTGGGTCAGTTTATGATATACTAGGATGGGTCTTGAGGTGTCCGTTCATAGTCCGTACAATCAAGTTTGGGAGTAATAAGCAATATAAGAATTTCCCGCATGCTTTATTTCATCCGAGGCTAGCCGGACCCCTACACGGACCCAGGCACGGGGTCCGTGCCTTTGTTCCTTCCGGAGTATCTACACGGACCTAAGCACGGGGTCCGTGTCTCCCATTTTCTGCACACACATTTTACAGTAGCTACACGGACCTGGGCACGGGGTCCGTGTACTTGAGTTTTGGGAAATATTATGCTATGCTTTGATGTTTGATGTCTTGGTTTAGTGCAATGTTTAACAATGTCGAGTCACGGGAATTTTAGAACGTTTTAAGGAAATGTATTAGCTCGTGGGTAAGCTTGACTGCTACGTTTAAGTTACACCCGTTAAGCTTATGAATTCACGTTAGTATGTTGCAGCAACGACCCCGATCGAAGTCCAACAGATCCCTCAACGCCAAGTAAGTATGTTGACGTGCACGAAAATATTTTAAGTTTTCAAGGTATGCTAAATGTCTTGTGACCAAATTGTGAACGGGTTTGGAAGTCGGTGAACGTGGCTGAGGAACTCTCCACCCCGTTAAATTATGAACGGGTTAGATCGTGGTTGGGAAGCGTTAAATTAAGAACGGGGACCAACCATCCCGTTAAATTATGAACAGGGATCTCATGTATGTGGCAGTGGATACGTCCCTGTCAGCCCAGTACTGTAGTTTGTCTGATCAAGCATTTACTATGTATGGGTCACTTGCTTTGAAACATCCTCTATGCAAAACGAAGTCATGTATGTTTAAGTATGATCAAGTATGCAAGCATGTTTATGAAAGCTTTTAAGTTATGGCACGTCTATGTATGTATGCAAGTTCAAGCTCATTTCCAATCCAAGCTTCAAGTATGTATGTTCTATTTTAAAGTTGCATGCGATTTTATTATGTATTACTTGCTATTCTCAGTTTATACGTGTTGAGTCTTTAGACTCACTAGACATGATCGATGCAGGTGAGGATGTCTATGAGGAGATATGAGGTGGGGACCAAGTGAAAGGGATCGATATACGGTGTTCAAAATCGCAACGGAAGCACAAAATATTTTATTAATCATGAAAACCGAAATTTTTCAAGAATATTTATCAAAAATGAACACCATGTACTAGTTGTGCAAACATATACAAAAATCTCAACTTTCAAGCATAGGGTGTTGAGAAAATTTACCTATCAACTTTAAAAGTTGATTGTGGCTCCAACTTTGTTGTTAAACAACAAAGCTCTTGAATGGATGAAGATCTTCAAGCCTCCTCCTTACTCCAAAATTAAGCCCACCACCAACTAGGTAAATCCCTTCTTGTTTTGCACTAGAAAAACAAGAAGATTTTTCAATGAATAGTGTAGTGTTCCTCAACAAATTGAAGAACACACAATGGAAGAAAATTGGAGAGAAATTGTATGGAGAGTTTCGGCCATATGGAGTGTAGAATGAGGGAGGAGAATCAAGTCTTGGGGTTGCAAAAAGTTGATACAAAAAGTTGCATGCCAACCAATATTTTATTCAAAAGTATTCCCCAACTCTTCACCTCCCATGCATTCATATAATATAGTTTTCTATCAAATAAAAAACCATAGACTAAATTTAATTATCTCAAACATATTTGAGACAAATTAAATATTACTTGAATTTACTCAAGTCCCACTAGTTAAATAATTATTTTAATTGAGCTCTACTAGACTCAATATTATTTAATTAATCCAACACTTGAATAATTTAATTATTTGGGCTCTACTAGGCCCACTAGTGTTTAATTAATTCAACACTTGAATTAATTTAATTTAGTCCATAATAATGTTTATGAAAATCACAATTTTCAAAAACATTAGTCACTTGGCCAAATTTTAATTTAGGAACACTTCCATAAATCAAAATTTACATTTCTCTCATAGAAGTCATACTTCTATTTTTCTTTACACTTATAAACACATTTATAAGCCGTTCAACACTTTGAACTATTTTCTCCTTTATAGAAGTCATACTTCTAATTTTCCTTACGCTTATAAACTCCTTTATAAGCCGTTCAACACATTGAACTATTTTACTTCTCATCGGGATTTACAAAGCTAGTACTTGTGTGGCCCTCAATGGTTCATTGATACAACTAGCCGTGGGTTCACATCTCCATGTGATTCGGACTAAACATGTCCTTATTCGAGCATACCCTAATTGCTCCATTCTTACTTATCAACACCTTGATAATAAGAACGTCAGAACTCAAGTCTGATAGTACCCAACCAATCACGTTAAACGCCTAGCAGCATCGCTTACGTGATTCCCTAGGTATCACATGATAGTGCCTGCAAGAACCATTCAATTATGGTTAGCGCACAGTACGGTCCCTTCAACTCATATATCCCGATCGATTCGACAACCATTGGTTTATCGAGAGTTGTCAATGAATCGATACTATGTGTCATGTCGTAGTTGCATCGATGGTGTAATCTATGAAACACCTTTCATAATTACAACCATACTCTGGCCAGAGATTTCGATCTACATACACATGATAACACATAGGATATCCATACCCGAAGGTAAGCGGTGAATCCCCGACTACAATGCATCGACTCCTATGTGTTTCGACAGAACACCCAACCTTGCCACCTGATGACCCCATAAGAGTCGGTAAACAAGTCAAAGTGTAATTCTAGCACATAGAGTCTCAATGTTGTCCCGGGTCATAAGGACTAATTCTGTACAACCATAAACTAGGACATTTCCACTCGATAAGTGAGAACCACTTGGAAAGTCCTTTTATGGAGGGTTGTTCAGTGCACTCTACAAGGTAGCACCTATCTGCATGTTCGGACATCACAATGTCCCCTACCAATGAAACATGGTACTCACATCGCAGATACTAGTCTCGAACTCTAGCGGCCTATATCCTTCTTAGTGGCGGCTGAATCGACTAGGAACCGTTTAGAATATACAGTATTACAAATATGAGTTTCATGATACTCATCATATGAGCATCTCATATTCTTTCTACTATTCAAGGGCTTTATCTATGCAGCTAGCATGGGTATACAGATAAAGATTTGCCAAAATAATAATTTCAAATATTATTAAAATAAAGATTGCTTATACATAGAGTTTCATTGTGAACACTCGGCCAACACTTGGCTCGACGGGCACCTACTCTAACAATCTCCCACTTGCACTAGAGCCAACTACCCATATGCATAAAACCCATTGATTCGCGATGCTTGTCGAATAATGGTCCAGGTAAAGGCTTAGCTAGTGGATCAACAACATAATCTGCGGAGCCGACTTTGTCAATAGACACTACTCTTCTTTCCACAATCTCTCCGAAGATGTGGTACTTTCTCAATACGAGTTTGGATTCTGATGAGACCTTGGCTCCTTTGCTTGAGCTATAGCTCCCGTGTTGTCACACAACACCGGGATAGGAGCAACTCCATTAGGAATGACGTCCAACTCTTAGACGAAATTCCTTATCCAAACAGCCTCCCTTGCTGCATCTGATGCAGCAATGTATTCGGCCTCTGTGCTGGAATCCGTAATATTGTCTTGCTTGGAACTCTTCCAAGAGACAGCAGCACCTTTGAGCATGAATACAAACCTAGAGGTTGACTTCGAGTTATCGATATCGCTTTGGAAGCTAGAGTCGGTATAGCCTTCCAATTTCAGTTCTCTACCCCCATAGACCAAGAACAACTTATTGGTCCTTCTCAACAACTTGAGGATGTCTTTCACAGCTTTCTAGTTGTGGAAGACCGGGGTTCGATTGATATCTTTTCACTACACATAGTGAAAACGCCATGTCAGGACGTGTAGATATCATCCCATACATGATATTACCAATTGCCGAAGCATACGGAATGCGTGTCATCGTCACTATCTCTGCATCAGTCTCAGGAGACAGACTTGGATAGGGACACGCCATGACACATTGGTAGATGTCCTCTCAAGGACGCATCCATCGAGAACCGCTTCACGATGGTATCATGTATGTGGACTGAGACCAAGTCATCTTTTCGATCTATCTCAATAGATCTGTATCCCAATACAAAAGATGCTTCACCCAAGTCCTTCATCGAGAACTTACTCGCTAACCATATCTTTGTTGATTGCAACATTCCTACATCATTCCCAAAGATTAGAATGTCATCAACATAAAGCACCAGGAATGTCACAACACTCCCACTGACCTTCTTATACACATAGGGTCCCTCATGATTCACAGTAAATCAAACTATTTGATTGTACTGTCGAATCTGAGGTTCCAACTCCTAGATGCCTGCTTTAGATCATAAATAGATCTCTGAAGTTTGCATACCATATGCTCACTTCTGATAGATGTAAACCCTTCAGGTTTAGACATGTAAATAACTTTCTTAAAATCCCCATTTAAGAAAGTTTGTCTTGACATCCATCTGCCATATCTCATAGTCATACTATGCAGCTATGGCTAATAAAATCCTTATGGACTTGAACATTGCGATTGGGAAAAGGTTTCCTCAAAGTCAACTCCTTGTCTTTGAGTACATCCTTTTGCCACCAATCGCGCCTTGAAGGTCAACACCTTCCCATCCTCCCCAAGTCCCTGTGGGAACAGTTCCCACAGGTGGATCCACAAGATCCTACACTTGGTTCGAATGCATGTAATTCATCTCAGATTCCATTGCTTCAAGCCACTTGGATGAATCGGCATCAGATAACGCTTCCTTGAAGGTCCATGGATCACATCCATGGTTAGGCTCATCATGGCCTTCTTCAAGAAGCTGACCATACCTCATAGGTGGTCTCGAGACTTTCTCGTATCTTCTAGGAGCTTGTATCTCCTCTCTTGGCTCTTTGGGTGTGGGTTCTATAACTGTGGGTGTCTCTCGAACATCTTCGAGTTCTATCATCTCCCTTTTTCTATCCAATAGAAAATCCTTTTCCCAAAAAGGTTGCATTCCTAGAAACAAACACTTTTGTTTCTTGGGGATGATAGAAATGATATCCAACTTAATTCCTTGGATATCCCACAAAGTAACATAAAATGGATCAACAATCCAATTTATCTCCCACTACCTGCTTCACATAAGCAGGGCTCCCCATATTCTAAGATAAGAATATTTGGGAGGCTTACCCATCCATATCTCATATGGTGTCTGCCTTTGAATGGACATTTAATGGAATATCTTTTAATTTTAAGTTATAGAGATCGTTTTCAAGTTCTCAAGTACCAATTAAACATTCATTCTTGTAAATGTTGCAAACACCTTTGCTAAATAAACAAGAATATCCATCTTTATCACAATAGAAATGGAAATAATGTTTTTTCATCAAAAAGGTACAAACAAACATCTCTTAATTAACTTAAAACTATTGTTCAACAATAAGTAAACATCTCTTAAGGTCTTGGCAGCAACTCTTGCTTCATTGCCCATCCTCAAGAAGGTCACACCTTCCTTAAGCTTCCTACTTCTTCCCATCACCTGTAACCCATTACAGAGATGTGAGTCACAACCGGTATCTAATACCCAAGAAGTAGAGTTAATTAAAATGTTTACTTAAATTTAGAACATACCGTTTCCAGAACACTTCTGGGCAAGATATTCTTTGCAATTTCGCCTCCAATGTCCAGGCTTCTTGCAGTGATGGCAAACATCACCAGTCTTGTCAGCCTTAACTGGTCTGGCTGCCACAACGGGATTCGGAGATTGCCTCAACAAGGGCTCGTTCTTCTCGGGACGTTGGAAAGAACGCTTCTTTCCATTCCCATGTGGATCAATCTTCGTACCAGATGAAGAACCCACATAAAGAACCGACTTCTCTTTCTTGATAGTGGACTCAAAGGTAACAAGCATGTTTACCAACTCCTCAAGGGTCGGTTCCATCTTGTTCATGTTGTAGTTCACCACAAAAGGATCAAATGAGCTAGGCAGCGATAACAGCAACATGTCGGTGGTCAACTCCGAAGGCAGGATCAGATCCATGCCAACGAGCTTGTCCACGAGCCCGATCACCTATAGGCCATGCTCATGGACCGAGGTCCCCTCTCGCATGCGCAAAGTGATCAGCTCCTTGACGGTAGCATGCCTAAGAGGACGCGTTTGCTCTCCAAAGAGCTCTTTGAGATGCAAATGAATGTCAGCAGCACTCTTTGCACCCTCAAAACGCCTCTGTAGCTCATCGTTCATAGAAGTCAGCATATAACACCTGGCTATCAAGTCATGGTCACACCATTCCTTGTAAGCCTGCAATTCCTCAGGATTGCAGTCAGTCGGAGCCTCAACAGGGGGCGACTGAGTTAGTGTATATGTTACCCTTTCCGAATTTAAGACTATTTTCAAATTTCTTAGCCAAGTGAGGTAATTAGGTCCAGTTAATATGTGTTTGTCGAGTATTATAGATATCGAATTGCGAATCGAAGACATTGTCAAAATTTGTACTGAAAAGTAAAACAGATAAATGTTGATGACTATTTTAAATATTTAGTAAGATATGAAGTTTGGACTTTTACTTCATAAATATTTGCTCCCACTGTTTTGACATCTTTCACTACCCTCTAGTGAAAACGGGAAACTCCTTTCCTCAGTAGGTACGTAAGGTCCAATTAACGAATTGTGATCCCGAATAATATCAGCCAATCACAATTCCTAAAAGGTAGTTTCCAATTGCATCACAATGCAACCCTCTACGTAAACTTTTGTCTCACGTTTGATTATGACCCAATAATATGACGTCGTTCATCTTCACGTGTCAAGCCTTACCCATCGATGTTGAACCTTAATGGACGGTCGCCATGAGTTCCCTCAATAATATGAGCCGAAATCATGGGAGTTCCACGTAGTTCACATCACCATGTCAATGGATGTCACAGCTTTCCGGCACCCAGGGCCCCCCAATAATATGAGCCGAGCCCCGAGTACGGGTAGCGTTCATCATGCACCCATTGTCGATGGAAGACAAGGAAATTATAAACAAATTTATAATTCCCCTTTTCGGGCTTGATATTAATTTTGAATCTTATTCAAAATGAGGGTTTTTAATTTTGAAAGGTCTCATCATTAATTTTATTTTAAAAGGTCGCCATGTTTGATCGTATGTTTGCCGGATTCATGCAACTTTGTTATTATAATAATAATAACGCACATACTCATTATTTATAACATATCATGCATATATTATAAATAGAAAACAATACAAGATGATCAATCGCTCCAAGTACTAATGGCCCGTGTGAGCCAAACACGGGCCTAGGTCCAATCCTAGGGTAAATGCACGGGATGCAATGCAACTATACTATTACATTAGCATCCAATATTACATGTCTTCGATCTTCATAATCACCAAGGCCACCATCTTCCAATCTTGATCTTCCCCTATTCTAATATTTACAAATAAATATCCATGGCACATAGGGATACATCTCATGGGGTGGGAACGGGCCATAAACCAAGCCCACTTTAAATTGATAATTATTACAATCATACAACACAAATATCCTAGCATACACCTAGCAAATTGGGCTTGGGCTTTTGATCATCCTTCATGCATAATATCACATATCATACACCATCAATTAATTATCACTAATAATTAATTGATCCAATATTATATATCTTGAACCAATCACTAACCGCCACGATTATAAACTAAATTAACAAAGTATACAAACACCTTTGTCTACTTTCCAATTAATTTATTTATAACCGAATTTCTTATAAATCACAATTTACTATAAATAATTAAAGTCCAACTTCAATTATTTATTTTATGAGAAAAATTTGCAACTTTTGTAATTTTAAACTTAAGGGCCCAAAAACTTATTTTTCACCAAAAACATTTTGGCCCATTTAAAATTCACAAATATGTTGACCATCTAATGGCCCAACAACTCAAGGCCCATGACACTTTGATATTCCAAAACACTTTTGGAAACCCTAGTCGTCATCGCCGTCGCCGGAGTTCCGTCGCCGGATTCCGGCCAACATTCCGGCCAACATGCAAAAAAATTTTTTTTTTTTGTTAAACTTTAGGGGCTGTTCGGGCAGCCCCTCGGGCTGCCCTTGCTGCCCGAAATGGGCAGCCCTCGGGCAGCCCGAGCTGCCCGAAACGGGCAGCAACATGCTGCCCGAAATTCCCCACAAGAAGGCCTCGGTTTTGTTGCAAATTTTCATCTCAAACGGTTAGAAATCGCCCTCAATATAATATCTTGTATATGTTGCACAAAAACTAGTAACCTTAGCTCTTGATACCACTTGAAAGGGATCGATATACGGTGTTCAAAATCGCAACGGAAGCACAAAATATTTTATTAATCATGAAAACCGAAATTTTTCAAGAAAATTTATCAAAATGAACACCATGTACTAGTTGTGCAAACATATACAAAAATCTCAACTTTCAAGCATAGGGTGTTGAGAAAATTTACCTATCAACTTTAAAAGTTGATTGTGGCTCCAACTTTGTTGTTAAACAACAAAGCTCTTGAATGGATGAAGATCTTCAAGCCTCCTCCTTACTCCAAAATTAAGCCCACCACCAACTAGGTAAATCCCTTCTTGTTTTGCACTAGAAAAACAAGAAGATTTTTCAATGAATAGTGTAGTGTTCCTCAACAAATTGAAGAACACACAATGGAAGAAAATTGGAGAGAAATTGTATGGAGAGTTTCGGCCATATGGAGTGTAGAATGAGGGAGGAGAATCAAGTCTTGGGGTTGCAAAAAGTTGATACAAAAAGTTGCATGCCAACCAATATTTTATTCAAAAGTATTCCCCAACTCTTCACCTCCCATGCATTCATATAATATAGTTTTCTATCAAATAAAAAACCATAGACTAAATTTAATTATCTCAAACATATTTGAGACAAATTAAATATTACTTGAATTTACTCAAGTCCCACTAGTTAAATAATTATTTTAATTGAGCTCTACTAGACTCAATATTATTTAATTAATCCAACACTTGAATTAATTTAATTATTTGGGCTCTACTAGGCCCACTAGTGTTTAATTAATTCAACACTTGAATTAATTTAATTTAGTCCATAATAATGTTTATGAAAATCACAATTTTCAAAAACATTAGTCACTTGGCCAAATTTTAATTTAGGAACACTTCCATAAATCAAAATTTACATTTCTCTCATAGAAGTCATACTTCTATTTTTCTTTACACTTATAAACACATTTATAAGCCGTTCAACACTTTGAACTATTTTCTCCTTTATAGAAGTCATACTTCTAATTTTCCTTACGCTTATAAACTCCTTTATAAGCCGTTCAACACATTGAACTATTTTACTTCTCATCGGGATTTACAAAGCTAGTACTTGTGTGGCCCTCAATGGTTCATTGATACAACTAGCCGTGGGTTCACATCTCCATGTGATTCGGACTAAACATGTCCTTATTCGAGCATACCCTAATTGCTCCATTCTTACTTATCAACACCTTGATAATAAGAACGTCAGAACTCAAGTCTGATAGTACCCAACCAATCACGTTAAACGCCTAGCAGCATCGCTTACGTGATTCCCTAGGTATCACATGATAGTGCCTGCAAGAACCATTCAATTATGGTTAGCGCACAGTACGGTCCCTTCAACTCATATATCCCGATCGATTCGACAACCATTGGTTTATCGAGAGTTGTCAATGAATCGATACTATGTGTCATGTCGTAGTTGCATCGATGGTGTAATCTATGAAACACCTTTCATAATTACAACCATACTCTGGCCAGAGATTTCGATCTACATACACATGATAACACATAGGATATCCATACCCGAAGGTAAGCGGTGAATCCCCGACTACAATGCATCGACTCCTATGTGTTTCGACAGAACACCCAACCTTGCCACCTGATGACCCCATAAGAGTCGGTAAACAAGTCAAAGTGTAATTCTAGCACATAGAGTCTCAATGTTGTCCCGGGTCATAAGGACTAATTCTGTACAACCATAAACTAGGACATTTCCACTCGATAAGTGAGAACCACTTGGAAAGTCCTTTTATGGAGGGTTGTTCAGTGCACTCTACAAGGTGCACCTATCTGCATGTTCGGACATCACAATGTCCCCTACCAATGAAACATGGTACTCACATCGCAGATACTAGTCTCGAACTCTAGCGGCCTATATCCTTCTTAGTGGCGGCTGAATCGACTAGGAACCGTTTAGAATATACAGTATTACAAATATGAGTTTCATGATACTCATCATATGAGCATCTCATATTCTTTCTACTATTCAAGGGCTTTATCTATGCAGCTAGCATGGGTATACAGATAAAGATTTGCCAAAATAATAATTTCAAATATTATTAAAATAAAGATTGCTTATACATAGAGTTTCATTGTGAACACTCGGCCAACACTTGGCTCGACGGGCACCTACTCTAACAATCTCCCACTTGCACTAGAGCCAACTACCCATATGCATAAAACCCATTGATTCGCGATGCTTGTCGAATAATGGTCCAGGTAAAGGCTTAGCTAGTGGATCAACAACATAATCTGCGGAGCCGACTTTGTCAATAGACACTACTCTTCTTTCCACAATCTCTCCGAAGATGTGGTACTTTCTCAATACGAGTTTGGATTCTGATGAGACCTTGGCTCCTTTGCTTGAGCTATAGCTCCCGTGTTGTCACACAACACCGGGATAGGAGCAACTCCATTAGGAATGACGTCCAACTCTTAGACGAAATTCCTTATCCAAACAGCCTCCCTTGCTGCATCTGATGCAGCAATGTATTCGGCCTCTGTGCTGGAATCCGTAATATTGTCTTGCTTGGAACTCTTCCAAGAGACAGCAGCACCTTTGAGCATGAATACAAACCTAGAGGTTGACTTCGAGTTATCGATATCGCTTTGGAAGCTAGAGTCGGTATAGCCTTCCAATTTCAGTTCTCTACCCCCATAGACCAAGAACAACTTATTGGTCCTTCTCAACAACTTGAGGATGTCTTTCACAGCTTTCTAGTTGTGGAAGACCGGGGTTCGATTGATATCTTTTCACTACACATAGTGAAAACGCCATGTCAGGACGTGTAGATATCATCCCATACATGATATTACCAATTGCCGAAGCATACGGAATGCGTGTCATCGTCACTATCTCTGCATCAGTCTCAGGAGACAGACTTGGATAGGGACACGCCATGACACATTGGTAGATGTCCTCTCAAGGACGCATCCATCGAGAACCGCTTCACGATGGTATCATGTATGTGGACTGAGACCAAGTCATCTTTTCGATCTATCTCAATAGATCTGTATCCCAATACAAAAGATGCTTCACCCAAGTCCTTCATCGAGAACTTACTCGCTAACCATATCTTTGTTGATTGCAACATTCCTACATCATTCCCAAAGATTAGAATGTCATCAACATAAAGCACCAGGAATGTCACAACACTCCCACTGACCTTCTTATACACATAGGGTCCCTCATGATTCACAGTAAATCAAACTATTTGATTGTACTGTCGAATCTGAGGTTCCAACTCCTAGATGCCTGCTTTAGATCATAAATAGATCTCTGAAGTTTGCATACCATATGCTCACTTCCGATAGATGTAAACCCTTCAGGTTTAGACATGTAAATAACTTTCTTAAAATCCCCATTTAAGAAAGTTTGTCTTGACATCCATCTGCCATATCTCATAGTCATACTATGCAGCTATGGCTAATAAAATCCTTATGGACTTGAACATTGCGATTGGGAAAAGGTTTCCTCAAAGTCAACTCCTTGTCTTTGAGTACATCCTTTTGCCACCAATCGCGCCTTGAAGGTCAACACCTTCCCATCCTCCCCAAGTCCCTGTGGGAACAGTTCCCACAGGTGGATCCACAAGATCCTACACTTGGTTCGAATGCATGTAATTCATCTCAGATTCCATTGCTTCAAGCCACTTGGATGAATCGGCATCAGATAACGCTTCCTTGAAGGTCCATGGATCACATCCATGGTTAGGCTCATCATGGCCTTCTTCAAGAAGCTGACCATACCTCATAGGTGGTCTCGAGACTTTCTCGTATCTTCTAGGAGCTTGTATCTCCTCTCTTGGCTCTTTGGGTGTGGGTTCTATAACTGTGGGTGTCTCTCGAACATCTTCGAGTTCTATCATCTCCCTTTTTCTATCCAATAGAAAATCCTTTTCCCAAAAAGGTTGCATTCCTAGAAACAAACACTTTTGTTTCTTGGGGATGATAGAAATGATATCCAACTTAATTCCTTGGATATCCCACAAAGTAACATAAAATGGATCAACAATCCAATTTATCTCCCACTACCTGCTTCACATAAGCAGGGCTCCCCATATTCTAAGATAAGAATATTTGGGAGGCTTACCCATCCATATCTCATATGGTGTCTGCCTTTGAATGGACATTTAATGGAATATCTTTTAATTTTAAGTTATAGAGATCGTTTTCAAGTTCTCAAGTACCAATTAAACATTCATTCTTGTAAATGTTGCAAACACCTTTGCTAAATAAACAAGAATATCCATCTTTATCACAATAGAAATGGAAATAATGTTTTTTCATCAAAAAGGTACAAACAAACATCTCTTAATTAACTTAAAACTATTGTTCAACAATAAGTAAACATCTCTTAAGGTCTTGGCAGCAACTCTTGCTTCATTGCCCATCCTCAAGAAGGTCACACCTTCCTTAAGCTTCCTACTTCTTCCCATCACCTGTAACCCATTACAGAGATGTGAGTCACAACCGGTATCTAATACCCAAGAAGTAGAGTTAATTAAAATGTTTACTTAAATTTAGAACATACCGTTTCCAGAACACTTCTGGGCAAGATATTCTTTGCAATTTCGCCTCCAATGTCCAGGCTTCTTGCAGTGATGGCAAACATCACCAGTCTTGTCAGCCTTAACTGGTCTGGCTGCCACAACGGGATTCGGAGATTGCCTCAACAAGGGCTCGTTCTTCTCGGGACGTTGGAAAGAACGCTTCTTTCCATTCCCATGTGGATCAATCTTCGTACCAGATGAAGAACCCACATAAAGAACCGACTTCTCTTTCTTGATAGTGGACTCAAAGGTAACAAGCATGTTTACCAACTCCTCAAGGGTCGGTTCCATCTTGTTCATGTTGTAGTTCACCACAAAAGGATCAAATGAGCTAGGCAGCGATAACAGCAACATGTCGGTTGTCAACTCCGAAGGCAGGATCAGATCCATGCCAACGAGCTTGTCCACGAGCCCGATCACCTTTAGGCCATGCTCATGGACCGAGGTCCCCTCTCGCATGCGCAAAGTGATCAGCTCCTTGACGGTAGCATGCCTAAGAGGACGCGTTTGCTCTCCAAAGAGCTCTTTGAGATGCAAATGAATGTCAGCAGCACTCTTTGCACCCTCAAAACGCCTCTGTAGCTCATCGTTCATAGAAGTCAGCATATAACACCTGGCAATCAAGTCATGGTCACACCATTCCTTGTAAGCCTGCAATTCCTCAGGATTGCAGTCAGTCGGAGCCTCAACAGGGGGCGACTGAGTTAGTGTATATGTTACCCTTTCCGAATTTAAGACTATTTTCAAATTTCTTAGCCAAGTGAGGTAATTAGGTCCAGTTAATATGTGTTTGTCGAGTATTATAGATATCGAATTGCGAATCGAAGACATTGTCAAAATTTGTACTGAAAAGTAAAACAGATAAATGTTGATGACTATTTTAAATATTTAGTAAGATATGAAGTTTGGACTTTTACTTCATAAATATTTGCTCCCACTGTTTTGACATCTTTCACTACCCTCTAGTGAAAACGGGAAACTCCTTTCCTCAGTAGGTACGTAAGGTCCAATTAACGAATTGTGATCCCGAATAATATCAGCCAATCACAATTCCTAAAAGGTAGTTTCCAATTGCATCACAATGCAACCCTCTACGTAAACTTTTGTCTCACGTTTGATTATGACCCAATAATATGACGTCGTTCATCTTCACGTGTCAAGCCTTACCCATCGATGTTGAACCTTAATGGACGGTCGCCATGAGTTCCCTCAATAATATGAGCCGAAATCATGGGAGTTCCACGTAGTTCACATCACCATGTCAATGGATGTCACAGCTTTCCGACACCCAGGGCCCCCCCAATAATATGAGCCGAGCCCCGAGTACGGGTAGCGTTCATCATGCACCCATTGTCGATGGAAGACAAGGAAATTATAAACAAATTTATAATTCCCCTTTTCGGGCTTGATATTAATTTTGAATCTTATTCAAAATGAGGGTTTTTAATTTTGAAAGGTCTCATCATTAATTTTACTTTAAAAGGTCGCCATGTTTGATCGTATGTTTGCCGGATTCATGCAACTTTGTTATTATAATAATAATAACGCACATACTCATTATTTATAACATATCATGCATATATTATAAATAGAAAACAATACAAAGATGATCAATCGCCCCAAGTACTAATGGCCCGTGTGAGCCAAACACGGGCCTAGGTCCAATCCTAGGGTAAATGCACGGGATGCAATGCAACTATACTATTACATTAGCATCCAATATTACATGTCTTCGATCTTCATAATCACCAAGGCCACCATCTTCCAATCTTGATCTTCCCCTATTCTAATATTTACAAATAAATATCCATGGCACATAGGGATACATCTCATGGGGTGGGAACGGGCCATAAACCAAGCCCACTTTAAATTGATAATTATTACAATCATACAACACAAATATCCTAGCATACACCTAGCAAATTGGGCTTGGGCTTTTGATCATCCTTCATGCAGAATATCACATATCATACACCATCAATTAATTATCATAATAATTAATTGATCCAATATTATATATCTTGAACCAATCACTAACCGCCACGATTATAAACTAAATTAACAAAGTATACAAACACCTTTGTCTACTTTCCAATTAATTTATTTATAACCGAATTTCTTATAAATCACAATTTACTATAAATAATTAAAGTCCAACTTCAATTATTTATTTTATGAGAAAAATTTGCAACTTTTGTAATTTTAAACTTAAGGGCCCAAAAACTTATTTTTCACCAAAAACATTTTGGCCCATTTAAAATTCACAAATATGTTGACCATCTAATGGCCCAACAACTCAAGGCCCATGACACTTTGATATTCCAAAACACTTTTGGAAACCCTAGTCGTCATCGCCGTCGCCGGAGTTCCGTCGCCGGATTCCGGCCAACATGCAAAAAAATTTTTTTTTTTTGTTAAACTTTAGGGGCTGTTCGGGCAGCCCCTCGGGCTGCCCTTGCTGCCCGAAATGGGCAGCCCTCGGGCAGGCCGAGCTGCCCGAAACGGGCAGCAACATGCTGCCCGAAATTCCCCACAAGAAGGCCTCGGTTTTGTTGCAAATTTTCATCTCAAACGGTTAGAAATCGCCCTCAATATAATATCTTGTATATGTTGCACAAAAACTAGTAACCTTAGCTCTTGATACCACTTGAAAGGGATCGATATACGGTGTTCAAAATCGCAACGGAAGCACAAAATATTTTATTAATCATGAAAACCGAAATTTTTCAAGAATATTTATCAAAAATGAACACCATGTACTAGTTGTGCAAACATATACAAAAATCTCAACTTTCAAGCATAGGGTGTTGAGAAAATTTACCTATCAACTTTAAAAGTTGATTGTGGCTCCAACTTTGTTGTTAAACAACAAAGCTCTTGAATGGATGAAGATCTTCAAGCCTCCTCCTTACTCCAAAATTAAGCCCACCACCAACTAGGTAAATCCCTTCTTGTTTTGCACTAGAAAAACAAGAAGATTTTTCAATGAATAGTGTAGTGTTCCTCAACAAATTGAAGAACACACAATGGAAGAAAATTGGAGAGAAATTGTATGGAGAGTTTCGGCCATATGGAGTGTAGAATGAGGGAGGAGAATCAAGTCTTGGGGTTGCAAAAAGTTGATACAAAAAGTTGCATGCCAACCAATATTTTATTCAAAAGTATTCCCCAACTCTTCACCTCCCATGCATTCATATAATATAGTTTTCTATCAAATAAAAAACCATAGACTAAATTTAATTATCTCAAACATATTTGAGACAAATTAAATATTACTTGAATTTACTCAAGTCCCACTAGTTAAATAATTATTTTAATTGAGCTCTACTAGACTCAATATTATTTAATTAATCCAACACTTGAATTAATTTAATTATTTGGGCTCTACTAGGCCCACTAGTGTTTAATTAATTCAACACTTGAATTAATTTAATTTAGTCCATAATAATGTTTATGAAAATCACAATTTTCAAAAACATTAGTCACTTGGCCAAATTTTAATTTAGGAACACTTCCATAAATCAAAATTTACATTTCTCTCATAGAAGTCATACTTCTATTTTTCTTTACACTTATAAACACATTTATAAGCCGTTCAACACTTTGAACTATTTTCTCCTTTATAGAAGTCATACTTCTAATTTTCCTTACGCTTATAAACTCCTTTATAAGCCGTTCAACACATTGAACTATTTTACTTCTCATCGGGATTTACAAAGCTAGTACTTGTGTGGCCCTCAATGGTTCATTGATACAACTAGCCGTGGGTTCACATCTCCATGTGATTCGGACTAAACATGTCCTTATTCGAGCATACCCTAATTGCTCCATTCTTACTTATCAACACCTTGATAATAAGAACGTCAGAACTCAAGTCTGATAGTACCCAACCAATCACGTTAAACGCCTAGCAGCATCGCTTACGTGATTCCCTAGGTATCACATGATAGTGCCTGCAAGAACCATTCAATTATGGTTAGCGCACAGTACGGTCCCTTCAACTCATATATCCCGATCGATTCGACAACCATTGGTTTATCGAGAGTTGTCAATGAATCGATACTATGTGTCATGTCGTAGTTGCATCGATGGTGTAATCTATGAAACACCTTTCATAATTACAACCATACTCTGGCCAGAGATTTCGATCTACATACACATGATAACACATAGGATATCCATACCCGAAGATAAGCGGTGAATCCCCGACTACAATGCATCGACTCCTATGTGTTTCGACAGAACACCCAACCTTGCCACCTGATGACCCCATAAGAGTCGGTAAACAAGTCAAAGTGTAATTCTAGCACATAGAGTCTCAATGTTGTCCCGGGTCATAAGGACTAATTCTGTACAACCATAAACTAGGACATTTCCACTCGATAAGTGAGAACCACTTGGAAAGTCCTTTTATGGATGGTTGTTCAGTGCACTCTACAAGGTGCACCTATCTGCATGTTCGGACATCACAATGTCCCCTACCAATGAAACATGGTACTCACATCGCAGATACTAGTCTCGAACTCTAGCGGCCTATATCCTTCTTAGTGGCGGCTGAATCGACTAGGAACCGTTTAGAATATACAGTATTACAAATATGAGTTTCATGATACTCATCATATGAGCATCTCATATTCTTTCTACTATTTGTATATTCAAGGGCTTTATCTATGCAGCTAGCATGGGTATACAGATAAAGATTTGCCAAAATAATAATTTCAAATATTATTAAAATAAAGATTGCTTATACATAGAGTTTCATTGTGAACACTCGGCCAACACTTGGCTCGACGGGCACCTACTCTAACACCAAGGAGCAGGCTTGGACTGAGCGGGAGGCTAGACCCGAGGACCGCCCACGTTATTTTAATATTTTTATGCAAGTTTAAAATACTCTGATTTTATGTTTATTGGTGATGGATGATTTCAAAGATATTTTTATGAACAATGAGTTGACGACCGTATGGATTTTTTTTTATGAAAACTTTAAATTTTTCCGCAAATTTTAAGTAGTAAAAGTACGGTTCGTTACAGTTGGTATCAGAGCGGAGTTCTTGTAAAGGGTTATGGCTACTGCCAGTCGCAAGAAGCTCACGAAGTCACACCTCAAGTCTGTTAGTTTTGAAGTTTCAAATTTATGTTATGTAGTAAGCATTAATTTCTGATTTCTGCATGTGCATATTTTCAAGTTGTAGTACGTGCATCTTATGTCATTTATATCATGTTCATGCATATTGGGTTTGCGTGTTGGGTAAATTATTGGAACAGTATGCCTCCTAGACGTGTGGTTGACTATGAAGCAAGGGACGAGGATAGAGAAGCTCGAGAGGAGAGGAGAGATGCTCCTCCACCTCCACCCCCACCTCCAGACATGCAGGCTCAGATGCTTGCTAGTATAAGCAGTTTTTCACGCAGTTTACGGGGAACCAGGCTACAACAGTGGGTGCAGGGGCGAGGCCCCAACCGGAAGCAGTGTACGAGAGGTTCAGAAGAATGAGCCCAAAGGAGTTCTCAGGTACCACTGACCCGATGGTAGCTGAAGGATGGATCAAGTCTATCGAGGTAATATGAGACTTTATGGAACTGACTGATGCAGACAGAGTCAGGGTGCGCCACGTTCCTTCTGTCAGGGGACTCTACACTATGGTAGGAGAGCGCATCGGTGGCAGTGAATTTCCAGACTTTGTCATGGACTGAATTCAAGGAAGTGTTTTTCGCCAAGTACTTCACTGAGGAAGTACGCTCCCGCCTGACTAGGGAGTTTATGACACTGAGGCAGGGGGATAGCTGTTGGATCTGGTTTTCTATACGCCCAAACGCAGCGGAAGTTTAAAATTTTTTTATTTTATTTTGAAAAACAAAATAATAATGCTTTAGGCGCTCGTATGATTTAACAAAACATACATAGGATGTTTAGAGAAAGATATACCTTTGGTGAATAAATCACTGGACACCAACCGATCCGATATACAAATCTGGCTCTTGATGAATCCCTACGATCTTTCTTCAAGAAATTCCTTTCCTTCCTTCTAATCAGTTCCACGACTGAATAGAATGATCCTATTCCAAATTGAACTAGAAATATTGGAAGATATTTATCGTATGAGAGAATTATTTTGAGAGACGGCTCAAACCCTAAAAATGAATCAAGAGGTGGCCGAAATATTCTTTTGTATTTGGAAGTGGGTGTCTCGAATCATATATGAGGTAGTGGAGCTAGGGTTTTGTCTTTATATGTGTATTTATAATTAAATTAAACCCTAATTACATAATTAACATTAATGGGCTTGATTTAATTAATTGGGCTAGTCCAACTAGTTTAATTAATTTAATCAAAGTCCATTAAACTTTAATTATTTAATATGTTGGATTTGTACCCGTACAAGCCCATTTGTAAGGCCCGAGAAATTATCCAGTTAATTTGAAAAGATTTGGGCGATGATTATTATAATCTATTGTTGATAATTACTATGATTATAAACGGAACGGATCAGATCGGAAGAGCCGGAAAAGAATTCACATTATGTGTGAAGAATAGGATTGGCGCACATGCGCGACATGTATTGGCGCACATGCGCGGAACATCCAGTAGCATCGGCGCACATGCCCGAGATAAGGCGCGCATCTGCGCGACCCGTCCAGAATGATCGGCGCATATGCGTGACATAAATGGCGCACATGCGCGGGGTTGGCAGAAGGATTGGCGCATATGCGCGGAATGATTGGCGCATATGCGCGAGAAGGCAAAGCGCTAGTTTAAATAACTGGCGCATATGCGCGACATTGTTCGCGCATATGCGCGAGACGTGTAAAATGTGGGATGAGCCACTTGCCTTGCATGCATGAATGTGTATATATATATACATATACAAACGAATTCTTCAGTTTTCAGAAGAAGGAATCGAGAAAGGTACGGAGAAAACAATTGAAAAATCCTTACGCCTTTTGTGAGAAATTCGTCCGTCCGATTTTGAATCCGACTGCGGTACTGTGTTCCTATCGACGTAGGCTACTACTGGACATTGAGTATTGACAGATTTGAGTTCGAGACTTCGACAGAGTCAGAGTATCAGAAAGAAAGGTATAAATTAATGTTGTGTTGGGATTGCACAACTCGAGGAAAGTTTGACTCGAGTTTCCCTAAATCACATACTTAGTTTATTACATTGATTCTTGTAATTGATGAGATTGATGTTTGTTTTCTATTGATTTATAGCCATTGCATGTAGTGACTGCTGATTCGCTAGTCATCGATTGATTTACTTGGATACTGAATGCATGTATTGATTACTGAGTCGTTGAGTCATAGGCTGATTCGCCTAGTCACCGGCTGATTCGTCTTGTTATTGACTGATTCGTTTAAACTTAAGCTGATTCGCTTAATTACCGGCTGATTCGTCAGGTTAGGGACTGATTCGTCTAAACTGAAGCTGATTCGCTTAATTACTGGCTGAGTTGTCTGATTATTGGCTGATTCGCCTAATTACCGGCTGATTCGTCGGGTTATTGACTGAGTCGTCAATTCTGCGGCTGATTCGCCCAGACACTGGATATATTAATTATATCGTTGCCGTTTACGGATTGATTTATTCCTATCGACTGAGATTCGATATAATTACCTATATCCAGACATCGGGATCCCTAGGTTAGAGTTGAGTCGAGTCTGAGACGACGCGTCAGTGGAGTCGAGTCTGAGACGACGCGTCGGTTGAGTTGAGTCTGATACGACATGTTGATTTACATTGTTTATATCATTCATGTTTATGGAATGATTGATCTTGATTTATGTTTCTGATATGAGACATGTTATGAATAATTCTTATATGCTTTCGTATATGTTTTTATATGATTGCATGTATACATTGTTTATACTGGGATATTTATATCTCACCGGAGTTATCCGGCTGTTGTCTTGTTTGTATGTGTGCATGGCAACAGGTGGGCTAGGATCAGGGTCAAGTAGAGAACGAGGCTGGACTAGATAGCGTGGAGATCCGGGCTTTGAAGCAACTTAGGATTCAGCACGGACTTGTAGTTGAACCTAGTTGGATTATTGTAGATCATACAATAATTGTATGTTATGTTTAATATGTAATTTGAATTTAATTACATTACGTTTCCGCTGTGTATTTTAGAAAAAAAAAATTTAGACCCTGTTTTATAACAGCGATAGTGGGAATTCTCCCGTTCCCTGGTCAAAGACTTGGTTGGATGCGGGGAAAGAGCCAAGGAAACGACATGTAGTCAGGAGAATCTTAACGGGAAGACAAAGGTTTGCCTAACCCATTTCAGTTCATTTCGAGGAACCCACATCCTTTTCTTAGACGAAGGGTTAGGCAGGTAGTATGGGCCCTCTGACTTCCAGCTATGTGCTGTGCGGCTCTCACGACCAAGCTGACTGAATTGAATCTTTCAGTGGACGCTTCCGCACTACCCCATTAGTCCCATTCTTGATTGAGCTACCCCTCTTCTTCGTTTTGCTTTTCTGTCCAAGACTCCTTCGCCCAAAATCTCATCGTCACCAAAAATCCTGGTTGTGTCGCATTCTAGCAAATCTTCGATAATTTGTAAGATTGATTAGTCCCAATGATGATTAAGAACATGATTAACGTCCAGGTCCCCACAACAGGTGGTATCAGAGCCATAGGTACTAGAACTGTAGATTCTTGAGACTGAGATAGAAGATAGTAAGCGGAGTAGAATGTGTTTCTTTCCTTGCTTATGATTGCTAGCATTCTTTACTGCTTTATATAATACATGTTACTTGACTTATCTGATTTGATTTTGTAATGTGTATTATTGGGAACGAATCTGAACTGATTCTCGATCTGCAGTAAGATGATCGGGAGGGGGATTGAATTGAAACAGATGTGTTGGATTGGGTTACTAATCCTTTTGAGTTTCAGATATGCCTCCAAGACGAATCCCAGAACAGGGTAGTACATCGAATTCTCCCATGGATGTAACACCGACTCCAATGGAAACCTTGCTGAAGAGGTTTCAGTCATTCAAACCACCGACTCTTACGGGTACTGAGACATCAGTTGAGTGTGAGAGTTGGTTAGGTAATATTGAGATGTTGTTTGATTCACTGGAGTACAGTGATGAGCGCCGGATTAAGTTGATTGGGCACCAGTTGCTTGATGTTGCAAAAAGCTGGTGGATTACGATGAAGAGGGCCTTGGAGCAAGGAGGTACGATTATTACTTGGGATGTATTTAAAACTGAGTTTTATCAGAGATTTTTCCCAGTATCGTACAGGAAGGACAAGGGGGCGGAGTTTGCCAATTTGAGACAGGGTCAGCTGAACATTGAAGAATATGTGACCAAGTTCTCTACCTGGTTGAAGTTTGCTCCACATGTGTCTGAAAATGACGAAGCCGTTGCCGATCAGTTCATCAATGGCTTGAACCCCGACATATTTACATTGGTGAACACAGGGCGACCGAATAACTTTGCTGATGCCATGAATAGAGCAAAGGGTGCTGAAGCGGGCCTGATAAGGCAGAGAGGAGCTGAATTTGTTCCTCCAG
Organism: Primulina eburnea; assembly: GCF_022965805.1. Taxonomy (NCBI): domain Eukaryota; kingdom Viridiplantae; phylum Streptophyta; class Magnoliopsida; order Lamiales; family Gesneriaceae; genus Primulina; species Primulina eburnea. Next base: position 21,286,955 of record NC_133104.1, on the reverse strand, counting down.
TGTCGAGACCACAGTGGTGGAAAGAAAGATTTTCTGAAGGCTAGAGGAAAGCAGTTTAAAAAGTATGGCGGCAGTTCTTCTAGCTCCAGTAGTTCTCAGTAGAGTTATACCGGGGCTTACTGCGGAAATTGTGGAGGGAGACATTCCACTGAACAATGCCAAGGAGTACTTGGTAGCTGCCATTTCTACAAACAACAGGGACATTTTGCCAGAGTATGTCCACAGAGGGGTTCCCAAAGATCCCAGGGAGCCGAACCATCTGGACCAACGGCACAGTGGAGTAGACGATCAGCTGCCGTTGCTTCATTTCAGCCAGCACCATCTCAGTCACAGCAGAGGCTAGGAGGAAGCCAGACAATTGGCCAGCCTCCTAGACAGCAGGCCAGAATATTTTCTTTGACCGAGGAGCAGGCTCAGGAAGCACCAGATGATGATGTTGCAGGTAACTGATTTGTTTGATTATCCTGCATATGTACTGAGTGATGCCAATGCTTCACATGCATTTATTTCTGAAAGATGTGCATTGATGCATGCATTATCTGTTGAGTCCCTATTTACTGTAGTATTTGTTTCTTTTCTTTGAAAAAAGATCTTGTATCAGTGATTTCTGTTAGATCTTGTATACTATAGTAGGATAAGAATGAGATCGAGTTTGATTGTGTGGTAGATGGTATTGTACTGGTGTTCTATGATTTTGGAACTGCATTACTGAGATTGATATGCTGACCAAGTACAGAGCTACCATAGATTAATTCCAGAAGATGGTGAAAACTGGACCTGAGATGGCTTGGGGATGAATATTGTACGATAAGAATTCTAGACTGAGAATTCCTCTGATATTCGTACTAGCTATGAGTCGATGATTACAGAAAGGAGCAGAAAGACTCCTTATGTATTCAGTTGATTTACTAAAGTTGATTTTATCATTGGCTGATTTACCAATGATAAGAAAGTTATTAATGTTTTCCCCAGATAAGACTCTAGATCTGATTTCAGAAAGATTGATTTTAGCTTTGAGTTGATATCAGAACTATTGATATGGTGAATCCTGCTTGAGACAGATTGCATTCAGTGATGCGATCATGGACAGCCACGCGCCGAGGAAGGCATGGAAATTCATGGGAGTGGCGTTTGGGAACCAAAAGAAAATCATTCAAGCATTGTTGGAGAAACCCGAGGCTACACGGACGTGTACACGGACCTGTACACGGGGTCCGTGTCCTTCACAACCCGAGATGAGCAAATCCAGTGCCTGCACGGACCTGGAGACGGACCCAGGCACGGGGTCCGTGCCCTTTGAAGTTGGCGAATACAGTGTCTACACGGACCCGTACACGGAGGTGAGCACGGGGTCCGTGTCCCTTGATCCAGGCTGAAGATTAGTACAGTATGTACACGGACCCAGACACGGAGGTCTGCACGGGGTCCGTGCCTAGCGTTTTCTGCGCGGATTTATTTCCTTTTCTAGAGTTTTATTATTTTGGGAGACTAGATTTCTTGATATCTTTTGATATATTGACTATGTTGGACGAAATATTACACACAATACACATAATATTTTGAGTTTATCAAACTTTTGAGAATTTTCTCTTAACTTTTTCAAAGCCAAGCTTTGTCAAATCAAATCAAACTTATCAAAGTTTTTAACTTTGTGGCGTTTGTCGATCGTTGCTTGTGCGGATTGTCGTAGGCAAAGTTCTTCGAAGGTTCGTATAGTTTTCGATTGTTTATCCTCGTGTTTATTTGTTGCTAAACTCTTGCTAGTTTAGAGGTGAATATCACATATTACTTGATTCAAAAGATCGGGAAAAACACACGAATCTTAATATCGTAATTGAATAGAGGGTGCGATTTATTTTTAATCGTGTTTGCTATTTATTCGTGTCAAGATTCATATCATTTGGTATCAAAGCGCCAGGTTTATTGAATTCAAGTAAATTATCTTGTTCTTAAATTGCAGATCTGTATTATTTCTTCGAATATTTTCAGATCTGTTTTGTTCTATCGTTCTTCGTATTTTTTTCGTGAATCTGTGATACACGAAATTTTGAGTCCTTTTTTTTTGAATTTTCGGAATTCAAAGAGGAACAAAAATTCCGAAAATTCACCATTATTTCTTTTTGATATATTGTTCTATTGTCTTCATAGAGTCATATTCAATTGTCTCACACAGTAAAAAAAAAAAAAAAAAAAAAATAATTTTCCTATATTCGAATTTCTTGTCTACACAGTCCAAGTGAGTCGGTCGCATTTGTTCACAAGTTTGAACTTTGATTGTTTGATATACCCACAATACAAAGCTTGAGCACTTCCAAGAGAGCTTTCAAAATTCGAGTGATACACTTGAGTGAGAGTGACTTTTCTTTGGAGTGAACGGTGAGTATTTGTTGTGAGCATACAAATAAAGAGGTAAAAGACGAGTGAATTTCTTTGGAGTGATCGTGAGCATTTGGGTGAGGATTATTTTATTTCTACTAACCTTTTCTTGCAGGTACAACTTTGAAATTAAATGGAGAGGGAGGTAGGAGATAGTTCGAATTCGGGGGTGTCCAAAGCTCATCTAGATGCGTTGTTTGGGGATTTTAGTAGAGCGATGGCGACCCAAATGGAGTCGTTGCATGAGAGGTTGGGTAAACTTGAGGTTAGTGTTAGTGGGGGTAAACCTAAGCCTAGAGATTTGGGTAGAGATGATGAGGAGTATGATCTAGGAGGAGGCGATGAGAGTCAAAATGAGAATTGGGGTAGGAACGAGAGAGATAGAGGATTTGGTAGAGGAAGAAGGGAAGCCATGCGGGGTAGATATGAGGAGACTAGGGAAGATGGTCACATGGGTAGCATTAAGATGAAAATCCCTTCATTCCATGGGAAATCTGACCCGGAGGCGTACCTAGAATGGGAAAAGAGGGTAGAGTTCGTATTTGCATGTCACCACTACTCCGAACAAAAGAAGGTGAGGTTGGCGGTGGTTGAATTCTTAGACTATGCTCTCATTTGGTGGGATCAATTAGTGACCACTAAAAGAAAGTATAATGAGAGACCTATTGAATCGTGGGATGAGATGAAGAGTGTAATGAGGAAGAGGTTTGTGCCTAACCATTACTATAGGGAGATGTTTAAGAGGTTACAAACTTTGAGGCAAGGGTTGAAGAGTGTTGAGGACTACTATAAGGAGATGAAAGTACTCATGATTAGGGCAAATACTGAGGAGGATAATGAAGCAACTATGGCTCGTTTTCTTTGTGGTTTGAACAGGGAGATTCAAGATCAAGTGGAGCTTCGGCACTACTTAGATCTAGACGAAATGGTGCAAATGGCCATAAAGGTGGAGCAACAACTCAAAAGACGTGGAGTTGGTCGCACCAACCAAACCGGGGGTTCGTCTTCTTCTTGGCAATCCAATGTTGTGAAGCATGAGGAAAATAAAGTGGGGGCCAAGCCAAGATTTGACACTAAGCAAGAGGCGCCTAAACAAGGAGTCCAAGGTAAATCTGAAACTCCTTCTAATCGTTCTAGGGATACTAAATGCTTTAGATGTCAAGGGTTGGGTCACATTGCTAGTGAATGTCCTAATAAAAGAGTGATGGTTTTGAATGGTTATGGTGGGTATGAGTCCCAAAGCGAGGGTAGTGATGATGATATGCCTGCATTGGAGGATCCCGATGAGGGATATGAGGCGGTTGTAGGAGAATCATTGGTGACTAGGCGTATCATGATTGGCCAAGTCGAGGAGGAGGAGACCAATCAAAGGGGGAACTTGTTTCATACTAGATGCTTTGTAAATGAAAAGGTTTGCAATGTCATTATAGATGGAGGGAGTTGTACCAATGTAGCTAGTTGTGAGATGGTGGAGAAGTTGAATTTGCCTATTTTGAAACATCCACAACCATATAGGCTTCAATGGTTGAATGATTGTGCTGAGGTAAAAGTGAATGGGCAAGTTCTAGTTGCATTTTCGATTGGGAAGTACGTTGATGAGGTGTTATGCGATGTTGTGCCTATGCATGCTTGTCATATCTTGTTGGGTAGACCTTGGCAACTCGATAGGAAGGTAACACGTGATGGTTTCAAGAATAGGTACTCATTTGTCCTAAACAAAGAACCAATTGTATTGCTTCCTTTGTCACCAAAACAAATACTTGAGGATCAATTAAAGAAAAGAAAAAGAGATGAGGCCGAAAAAAAGAGTGTCCAAAAGAGTGAGATGGCCTTAGAAAAAGAAAAAGAAAATTATATGGTCGAAAGAAAGAGTATAGAAAAGAAAAAAGAGAGAGGAAAAGAGGCCAAAGAAAAAGAAATGAAAAATAATTTGATGGCCCAAAGGAGTGAAAAGAGTGAGGATGAGAGTTGCTTATTATTGCATAAACCATTACATGTACCTTTGTACAAAGTGGTTTATCCATATTGTGATGATATCGCCGGTTCAATCCCGAGCATTGTTAATTTTTCTTTGCAGGATTCTATTGATGTTATGATAGGGAGGCTAGCAAGTGTTGTTGGTGCGAGGATACGATGGGATGAACCATGTGGATTCAAGAGCCATAGCAATGAGGTAAGGTTAGTTGTCACCGCAACATCCGAGAGGTATGATTTTCTCCCTTACCTTAATTCATTGTTGTTTTGTTTTCAAGAATTATGGGGACAAGTTGAAAATGTGATGCTTAGAGGATGTGAATGTGGTTTAGTATTGTTACCTAAGTGTCATATTATTGAGAATGAATATGCATTGCATGAATTAGATTCAAATGTTATTGATTTTGAGTGTTCCAAGATTGTCCAATTGACACTTTGTCATGGCAATGACCTATGTGCATTAAGATTAAATTCATGTGGTGAGTTGAATGAAGACAGGGATAGTACATTTAGTGTGTTCTATTTGCATGATTCCTACTTGTTTGATGAAGACTTTGGGAAGAGCATGAATGACTATAAGAATTTCTTTGTCCATGATGAATATATTTTTAAGGAGACTAAGTTGTTCATGTTATGCTCGTTTTATGAGTTACTCGCTAGTGATGCATATTGTTATGATTTCATTATTGATAAGATGCATGCATTTCTATGTTGGTTACATATAAAAAGGTATGTCGAATGGTGTCGTAACGAGGGTCTTGCATGTATGAAGATAGCAACTAGGCTAGGGTTTTATGACATGCATGACTTAATTCTTATTCCTAGTAAACTATGGTTGTGCACTTGTGTTGAAATTTTTGCGTTGTTAACTAGGTCTAAGAATAAGAGGAATTTAATCTTTATGATGCTTAATGCGATATTGTCACTATCCTTTCATGTCACTTGTTATTTGATATTTGGTGTAAGTGATGTTTACAAGAAGAGAGCAACCAAGAAGTTGAGGTTCCAAATGTCAATGGCGCACATGGGGGATAGCACCTACAAAATTGAACGTCGAGGTAAGCATGTTGGTCACATAATCTTTGTCATTACTAACTTGCTTCCTTTTTGTGTAGGTAGCACGGATTTGAGGACAAATCCTTTTCAAGAAGGGGAGGATGATGCGATCATGGACAGCCACGCGCCGAGGAAGGCATGGAAATTCATGGGAGTGGCGTTTGGGAACCAAAAGAAAATCATTCAAGCATTGTTGGAGAAACCCGAGGCTACACGGACGTGTACACGGACCTGTACACGGGGTCCGTGTCCTTCACAACCCGAGATGAGCAAATCCAGTGCCTGCACGGACCTGGAGACGGACCCAGGCACTGGGTCCGTGCCCTTTGAAGTTGGCGTATACAGTGTCTACACGGACCCGTACACGGAGGTGAGCACGGGGTCCGTGTCCCTTGATCCAGGCTGAAGATTAGTACAGTATGTACACGGACCCAGACACGGAGGTCTGCACGGGGTCCGTGCCTAGCGTTTTCTGCGCGGATTTATTTCCTTTTCTAGAGTTTTATTATTTTGGGAGACTAGATTTCTTGATATCTTTTGATATATTGACTATGTTGGACGAAAAATTACACACAATACACATAATATTTTGAGTTTATCAAACTTTTGAGAATTTTCTCTTAACTTTTTCAAAGCCAAGCTTTGTCAAATCAAATCAAACTTATCAAAGTTTTTAACTTTGTGGCGTTTGTCGATCGTTGCTTGTGCGGATTGTCGTAGGCAAAGTTCTTCGAAGGTTCGTATAGTTTTCGATTGTTTATCCTCGTGTTTATTTGTTGCTAAACTCTTGCTAGTTTAGAGGTGAATATCACATATTACTTGATTCAAAAGATCGGGAAAAACACACGAATCTTAATATCGTAATTGAATAGAGGGTGCGATTTATTTTTAATCGTGTTTGCTATTTATTCGTGTCAAGATTCATATCATTCAGGATGTGTTATATCTGAAGATGATATATTCGTTGATTTTCACAGAATTAAACCGTGATTAGTCAGCTGAGGTTGGCATCGGTGTCAGACAGTTGCGGTTTATGAGTTTAGCATGTTTTGAATCTGATTGAATATTGATGTTATACTGAATACGTGTTTAGGGCAGATTGTAGACAATGGAGATTATATTGTACTGTCCGAACCAGAGCTAATTTTGAAATGTTAGAAGATCAAAAATGTTGATTAGAATGTTTAGAACTCAATATCAATAGTCAGGATAGAGTGTCGATCAGGATATCAGGTAAGTAATACTGTATTGTATGTTAATAACTGATTTGTTGTGCCTGATATTTCGAATGTGAAATGACATGGATTGTCAGAAAGGTGCAATTTTTGATTTAGTAAGCATCATGATAGCAGAAACTGTTTTGATAGAAACAGATGAGATTAGATATGGCAGAGTTTGGACTGAAATGTATGAACGACAGACAGATAAAGATAGAAAGAAAGAAACCAAGAAATTGGTTATGTAACTTGTCGGTTCCTGAACGGAAATGAGATTACATTTCCAAGGATATTGTGATGAAGTTACTACATTCCTCTCGGAATTAAGTATTGATTGAGCTAAGAACGACAGACTGACCCAGTCAGCGAGTGCTAAATCGTACATGAAAATGTACAAATATGATATATTACTGAGATTCTGTCAGAAAAGTGATTAGATTTCACGGAGTGTGGAGAGTTGAGTATATTAGACCGTGATTTTGGTTGATTTTGCACGTCTGACAGAATGTACAGTAAGAGTTAGATATTAGATTATATCTGAATACTAAATAGTATTCACTACCTAATGGACAGTCAGAGTGGATTATCCAGATTTCGGAGAATATGCTGAAAGCTGTAATGCTTGATTTTAACATTGAATGGTAGGATTCATTGCCATTTTATGAATTTTCGTACCACAACAGCTATCAAACGAGTATTGAGATAACTCCTTTCGAAGCGTTGTACAGAAAGATATATGGATTCTCTCTTTATTGAAGTGATATCTCTGAGATTCTTGAGATTAGATATGAAATGATCAGAAATATGACTGAAAAGATGAAACTAATTCAAAAGAAAATGAAAACATTTCATAATAAATAGACTGAATATGCCAATGTCGGACGATGACAGTTGGTATTTGAGACCAAAGATCGAATATATCTTTGATTGAGATCAACAGATTCGATAACAGCTGATGATGTCGAGTTGTTACGAAATGTTGATGGGTATATACAGATATTGTATAACCAGTGTTGCGAGATTGAAATTTCAGAACAGATTCATTGAGATGAGTTTCTGATATAACTCTGTATACATTTCTTCTGACATATCTGAATTGATTACTTGCGAGTTCGAGGACGAACTCAGATCTAAGAGAGGGAGAAATGTAATGCCCGAGAAATTATCCGGTTAATTTAAAAAGATTTGGGCGATGATTATTATAATCTATTGTTGATAATTACTATGATTATAAACGGAACGGATCAGATCGGGAGAGCTGGAAAAGAATTCACATTATGTGTGAAGAATAGGATTGGCGCACATGCGCGACATGTATTGGCGCACATGCGCGGAACATCCAGTAGCATCGGCGCACATGCACGAGATAAGGCGCGCATCTGCGCGACCCGTCCAGAATGATCGGCGCATATGCGCGACAAAAATGGCGCACATGCGCGGGGTTGGCAGAAGGATTGGCGCATATGCGCGGAATGATTGGCGCATATGCGCGAGAAGGCAAAGCGCTAGTTTAAATAACTGGCGCATATGCGCGACATTGTTCGCGCATATGCGCGAGACGTGTAAAATGTGGGATGAGCCACTTGCCTTGCATGCATGAATGTGTATATATATATACATATACAAACGAATTCTTCAGTTTTCAGAAGAAGGAATCGAGAAAGGTACGGAGAAAACAATTGAAAAATCCTTACGCCTTTTGTGAGAAATTCTTCCGTCCGATTTTGAATCCGACTGCGGTACTGTGTTCCTATTGACAGATTTGAGTTCGAGACTTCGACAAAGTCAGAGTATCAGAAAGAAAGGTATAAATTAATGTTGTGTTGGGATTGCACAACTCGAGGAAAGTTTGACTCGAGTTTCCCTAAATCACATACTTAGTTTATTACATTGATTCTTGTAATTGATGAGATTGATGTTTGTTGTCTATTGATTTATAGCCATTGCATGTAATGACTGTTGATTCGCTAGTCATCGATTGATTTACTTGGATACTGAATGCATGTATTGATTACTGAGTCGTTGAGTCATAGGCTGATTCGCCTAGTCACCGGCTGATTCGTCTGGTTATTGACTAATTCGTCTAAACTTAAGCTGATTCTCTTAATTACCGGCTGATTCGTCTGGTTATTGACTGATTCATCTAAACTTAAGCTGATTCGCTTAATTACAGGCTGAGTTGTCTGATTATTGGCTGATTCGCCTAATCACCGGCTGATTCGTCGGGTTATTTACTGAGTCGTCAATTCTGCGGCTGATTCGCCCAGAAACTGGATATATTAATTATCGATGCCGTTTAGGGATTGATTCATTCCTATCGACTGAGATTCGATATAATTACCTATATCCAGACATCGGGATCCCTAGGTTAGAGTTGAGTCGAGTCTGAGACGACACGTCAGTGGAGTCGAGTCTGAGACAACGCGTCGGTTGAGTTGAGTCTGATACGACATGTTGATTTACATTGTTTATATCATTCATGTTTATGGAATGATTGATCTTGATTTATGTTTCTGATATGAGACATGTTATGAATAATTCTTATATGCTTTCGTATATGCTTTTATATGATTGCATGTATACATTGTTTATACTGGGATATTTATATCTCACCGGAGTTATCCGGCTGTTGTCTTGTTTGTATGTGTGAATGGCAACAGGTGGGCTAGGATCAGGGTCAAGAAGAGAACGAGGCTGGACTAGATAGCGTGGAGATCCGGGCTTTGAAGCAACTTAGGATTCAGCACGGACTTGTAGTTGAACCTAGTTGGATTATTGTAGATCATACAATAATTGTATGTTATGTTTAATATGTAATTTGAATTTAATTACATTACGTTTCCGCTGTGTATTTTAGAAAAAAAAATTAGACCCTGTTTTATAATTGATTGATTAGTCCCAATGATGATTAATAACATGATTAGCGTCCGGATCCCCACACCATTAAACATATTATCCACCATATTTAATTTATTAATTAATCAACTCAACTTTTGAGCTTAATAAACTAAATACATTATAAATTCAACATTTGAATTTATTATTTAAATTATAAATTCAACTCCTTGAATTTTTATCGCCTCCAAAATTTAATATTTAATAAACCCAACATTTGAGTTTAATAAATTAAATTCTCAAATTTTATAAATTCAACTACTTAAATTTTTTCTCTCAAAATTTTATTATCATAAATTCAACTCCTTGAATTTACTATATAATATAAATTCAACTTCTTGAATTTATTCTCTCAACAGGAACAAACGATCCAGTACTTGTGTGACCTCAATGGTTCAGGGATACAGCTAGCCGTGGGTTCACAACTCCTTGTGATTCAGAATAACATTTATTCTTATTCGGGCTTACCCTAATTAGCCCCATTCTTTTTATCAACACATTGATCAAGAATGTCAGAACACATTTCTGATTGCACCCATCGGATCATGGTAAGAGCGTCTAGTAGCATCGCCCCATGATCCCCTAGGTATCACTGATAGTGCCTGCAAGAACCAGTCGATTATGATTAACGTACAGTACAGTCCCTTCATCTCATATATCTCGATCGAATCTGCAACCACTGGTTCATCGAGGGTTGCATATTAATTCGATAACTATGTGATAACTATAATAGCGGCATCGCGTGTACTATTGGAGAACTCCTCCTTCAACGTACATCTCGTACTCTGGCCAGAGATTCCATGCACTATTATTTCATCAGATCACATAGGATATCCACACCCCTAGGTGAGCGGTGAATCCCCGACTACAATGCACTGGCTCCTATATGTGTCGCAACTGTACCCAACCTCGCCACCTGATGACTCTCCTGGAGCCGGTAAACGAGTCAAAGCACAGCCCTAACATATAGAGCCTGTAATGCCCGGAAATTTAATCCTAGTAATCTGTAATTATTGAAATATAATTTGATATGATTATGAAAGGATTAATCGGGACATGAAATACAAGTACGTGTGAAAAGTGTGTGTATTTGTGCGAAGGACTCACGCACATGCGCGGACCAATGCGCGCACCTGCGCGGACCATGCAGTAGGCTTCGCGCATATGCGCGGAGTGACACCTCGCATATGCGCGAAGGAGACAATAGCCATCCCCGAAATGCAATTCACCTCGCGCACCTGCGCCGAGAGATGCGTGCATATGCGCGAGGCGATGTGGGCAGCACGCGCCGAGACATTAGTCTCGCGCATATGCGTGGAAACCAGGCGCGCATATGCGCGAGAGGCTGGGCGTGAATTCTCAAGCTGAAACGTATTGATGTTTGCATGTAATATATATACATATATTGCTTCATTCTGAAAGGGAGAGAATCAAAATTGAGAGCTTCCGAGGGACGTAGCTTTTGTGATTTCAAAATTCCACCGTGCAGTATTCATCTGTCCAAATCGTAATCCGACTTCGGTACGGTAATCCTATCGACGTAGGCTACAACTTGACATAAGTTTTGCTACGTTTTGACATGTTTTGAAATTATGCTATTGTCAGAATTGAATAGGATTCAGATATGATGTTCTTGACATGTTAGACATCGTAAAATCGAAGTCAGATTAAGAAATAGACTGATTATGGAATTGTTATGATTTTCTGATTATAATCGGTTGATACCGGACAGATTTGAATTGTGGATTGATTATAGATTATATTGGATATGGGTTATAGATTGTAACTATTATCTGGTGAATTGGTATTGACGGGAATATTGAGATTGTACAGTTATGCCGTCAATTTTGAATTAAATCCAGATTGATCAGATTATTATGGAATTGACTGGTATATTGATATGAGATTATTGATATTGTCAGTACCAGACAGGCTTTGAGTTCAGGACTTCGACTGAGCCAGAAACCGACGAAAGAAAGGTATAAGTCAATGTGGTATTGGGAGATGGACTTGAGTCGGTTTGGACTTGGGTTTCCCTAAATCACATACTTTACTTTATTGCATTGATATTTGCATTGAATTGATGATATACTTGTTCTATTGATTTTAGATGACAGGTAGTAGACGATTTATCTTGTGACAGAAGTGCCGGATAGTGGTGGTATCGCCACGGCACATTGCACGATGTCTCAAGATAGGTTATTAAAGATAAAACTGCAGTCCATGACGGATAGGTCAGGACACCGGATGTTTGGTTATATCGAGTAATAGGAAATGGAAATTCGTCTATTACGGAATTCGATATAGGAATACCAGGATATTGGTTATATCGAGTAATAGGAATACAGTTCCTTCTATTACGGAATTCGATATAGGAATACTACATCTGGAAACCGGGATCCCTAGACTAGGATTGAGTCTAGTCTTAATTATGATTGATGTCGACAGTTTGATTTGATATTGTTTATGTTTCAGATTTTGATGCATATTCATGTTACCTGATTACATGTTTTATATTGTTTATATGATTGCATGTTTCATTGATTTATACTGGGGATTATATTCTCACCGGTATATCCGGCTGTTGTCTTGTCTGTATGTGTACTTGACAACAGGTGGGACAGGTCCAGGGTCGAGGAGATGAAGAGCTAGATCGTGATTAGAGTGGTGGCACCGGACTTGGACTAGATATAGGGTTAAACACTTGACTTTAGTTTTAAACCCTAGTTTGAATAAATGTTGAAATACAGGATTTGTATTTTATATACTGATATGTATATATGTTGTATGTCACTACGTTCCGCAGTTAAAAAAAAAAAAAAAAAAAATTAGACCCTGTTTTATTATTGATTAATTTGTCCCAATGATGATTAAGAACTTGATTAGCGTCCGGGCCCCCACAACAGGTGGTATCAGAGCGATAGATCCTTGAGATTGAGATAGGAGATAGTGAGCGGGGTAGAATGTGTTTTCTTTCCTGCTTTTAATTGCTAGCATGATTCCTGTTTTAATCTATGCTACCTGAATTATCTGATATTGATATGGTATTGTATATTATTGGAATGGAGCAGCTGTAAGATGATCCGAGGAGGCTGAAACATGATTATTGTTGGAATTGCTAACCCTTTTGGTTATCAGATATGCCTCCGAGGAGAATGCCAGAACAGGGGAGTACCTCGAATCCTCCCATGGATGTGACACCTACAGCAATAAAGAAATTGCTGAAAAGGTTTCAGTCATTTCATCCACCGACTTTGAAAGGAACGGAGAACTCCGTGGAATGTGAAAGTTGGTTGGACGACATTGAATCACTGTTTGAATCTTTGGAGTATACTGAGGAAAAGAGGGCGAAACTGATAATACACCAGTTGCATGATGTTGCTAAACACTGGTGGATCACGACTAGAAGGGCATTGGAACAGAGAGGTACGGCCATTACCTGGAATGTGTTTAAGACTGAATTCTATCTACGGTTCTTTCCAGTTTCTTATAGGAAGGACAAGGGAGCCGAGTTTGCAAACCTGAAACAAGGCCAGTTGAACATTGAGGATTATGTGGCTAAGTTTTCTACTCTGCTCCGATTTGCCCCTCATGTGGCAGGAAGTGATGAGGCCGTTGCAGACCAGTTCATAAATGGTCTAAATCCTGAAATTTTTACTCTGGTGAATACTGGGAGGCCCAACAACTTCACCGATGCCCTAAACAGAGCCAAGGGAGCCGAGGCAGGCCTGATGAGGCAGAGAGAGGCTTCGTTTGTGCTTCCAGCACCGGGACCACAACCACCTCCTCGATTTGAAGGTGGCAGCAGTAGTACCGGGAAGAAGGATTTCTTGAAGGCTAGAGGAAAGCAATTCAAGAAATCAGGGACTACCTCGTCCAGTTCGAGTGGCTCTAGACAGACCGGGCAGAGCCAGAGCTATGCAGGACCGTACTGTGGTACTTGTGGAGGGAGACATTCCACAGATCAGTGCCGAGGATTAGTTGGCAGCTGTCGTATCTGTAGACAGCAGGGACACTTTGCCCGAGTGTGTCCACAGCGAGGTGCCCAGGGATCACAGGCAGCTGAGTCATCTGGATCAGTGGCTCAGGCAGGTAGACGACCATCTGCCGTTCATTCCTTCCAGCCCGCACCGCCTACTCAGTCACAGCAGAGGCCAGGAGGGGGCCAGACCGCGAGCCAGCCTCCTCAGCAGGCCCGATTGTTTGCTTTGACTGAGGAGCAGGCACAGGATGCACCTGAAGATGTAGTTGCAGGTAACTGTTTTATTTCTGGTTATCCTGCATATGTATTGATTGATACTGGTGCATCGCATACTTTTATTTCTGAGAGGTTTGCATTGAGTCATGCATTACCAATTGAGTCATTGTCTGCGGTAGTGTCTGTTTCTTCTCCGTTAGGAACAGGTGTGATATCAGTGAAATCTGTGAAACCTTGTATACTGCAGTACGATGGACATACGATTGAGCTAGACTATATTGTGCTTGGTTTATCTGATTTTGATTGCATTATCGGTATCGATATGTTGGCCAAGTACCGAGCTACAGTTGATTGTTTCCACAAGATAGTTCGATTCAGACCTGAGATGGCTGAAGAGTGGAAATTTTATGGTAAGGGTTCTCGTGCTAGAATTTCTTTGATATCTGCAATGAATATGACACGATTATTGCAGAAAGGAGCAGATGGATTCCTGGTATATTCAGTTGATTTACTGAAATCGAGCCCATCATTGGCGGATTTGCCAGTGGTGTGTGAATTTGCTGATGTCTTTCCAGATGAGATTACTGGATTGCCTCCGATTCAAGAGATAGACTTCAGCATTGAGTTAATGCCAGGAACAGTTCCGATTTCGAGAGCTCCTTACAGGATGGCACCGATCGAGTTGAAAGAATTGAAAGAACAGTTGGAGGATTTACTGGCCAAGGGATATATCAGACCGAGTGTATCTCCTTGGGGTGCTCCAGTACTATTCGTGAGAAAGAAGGATGGGTCGATGAGACTTTGTATCGACTATCGGCAACTGAACAAGGCAACGGTAAAGAATAAATATCCATTGCCTCGTATTGATGATTTGTTTGATCAGTTGCAAGGTTCATCTGTGTATTCCAAGATCGATCTGAGATCTGGATACCATCAACTGAGAGTCAGGGACTCTGATATCTCCAAGACAGCATTCAGAACAAGGTATGGACATTATGAGTTTATTGTCATGCCTTTTGGTATGACGAATGCATCGGCGGTATTTATGAGATTGATGAACCGCGTATTTCAGAAATACTTGGATGATTTTGTGATCATATTCATTGATGATATATTGATTTATTCGAAGAATATGATTGAGCATGCTGATCATCTGAGGACTGTGTTGAGAATTCTGAGGACTGAGAAGCTGTATGCTAAATTGTCGAAATGCGAGTTCTGGTTGAAACATGTGATATTTCTGGGTCATATTATATCCGGAGATGGTATTGCAGTTGATCCCAGTAAGGTTGAGGCAGTGATTTCTTGGCCGAGACCTACATCTGTGCCGGAAATTCGCAGTTTTATGGGTTTGGCAGGATATTATCGCCGATTCATTAAAGATTTTTCGAGTATTGCCAAACCGATTACGCAGGTAACCCAGAAGAATGCTCCATTTATGTGGACAGAAGACTGTGAATCCAGTTTTCTTGAGTTGAAAAAGAGGCTGACCAGTGCTCCTGTGTTGACGATTCCTTCAGGCCCTGGTGGATTTGTGGTTTATTGTGATGCATCTCACCGAGGATTGGGATGTGTTCTGATGCAACGGGGGCATGTGATTGCTTATGCCTCAAGACAGCTTAAACCACATGAAACTCGCTATCCAATTCATGACCTTGAGTTGGCAGCCATTGTCTTTGCTTTGAAGATATGGCGACATTATCTGTACGGCGAGAAATTTGAAATCTATTCTGATCATAAAAGCTTGAAATATCTGTTTTCACAATCTGAATTGAATATGAGACAGCGAAGATGGCTGGATTTACTGAAAGACTTTGATTGTGAAATTAAATATTATCCAGGAAAGTCGAATGCAGCAGCAGATGCGCTGAGTCGAAAGGTATGTGCACTATCCTTATCGACGATGGGTGTATCGAATTTGATAAAGGACTGCTGTTTGTCTGGATTAGCTTTTGAAACCGATTGTCAACCTATAAGATTATATACTATTCAAGCTGAACCAGAGCTACTTTTGAAAATTAAAGAAGCTCAGAAAGTTGATCAGAAGGTACAGAATTCGATTGCAATGGTCAGAGCTGGACATCAAGCGGAATATCAGGTTCGTGACAATGTCTTGTATGTGAATAATCGTATTGTTGTGCCAAATGTTTCAGAATTGAGACAGCGAATACTGACAGAAGCGCACAACAGTCGTTTTAGCATCCTGGTGGTCGGAAAATGTATAATGATTTAAAGACACAGTATTGGTGGAAACAAATGAAATCTGATGTGACTGAATTTGTAGCCAAGTGTCTGAATTGCCAACAGGTGAAAGCTGAGAGAAAGAA
The DNA here is from genome assembly GCF_022965805.1 of Primulina eburnea. Taxonomy (NCBI): domain Eukaryota; kingdom Viridiplantae; phylum Streptophyta; class Magnoliopsida; order Lamiales; family Gesneriaceae; genus Primulina; species Primulina eburnea. The sequence continues at coordinate 21,270,912 of NC_133104.1, read as the reverse complement.
ACCAGGAGGATTGTTACAGAGTTTGTCCATTCCTGAATGGAAATGGGATCACTTTTCCATGGATTTTGTGACACAGTTGCCGAGATCCTCCCGAGGTTGTGATGCGATTTGGGTCGTGATTGATCGACTGACCAAATCTGCATGTTTTATTCCATACAAGATGACGTACCGATATGATCAGATGGCCGATATCTATGTTCGAGAAGTGATTAGATTGCATGGAGTGCCGAAGTCGATTGTTTCAGACCGTGATCCTCGATTTACATCGCACTTCTGGCAGAGTTTGCAGCAAGCTCTTAGTACGAAGTTACATCTAAGTACCGCATATCATCCACAGACTGATGGACAGTCAGAGCGTATGATACAGACCTTGGAAGATATGCTGAGAGCTGTAGTGCTTGATTTTAGCACTGGATGGAAAGATGCATTGCCACTTTGTGAATTTTCGTACAACAATAGCTATCAAACAAGTATTGAGATGGCACCATTTGAGGCGTTGTACGGAAAGAAATGTCGATCCCCACTATACTGGGATGATATCTCTGAAGTTCCTGAGACTGGACCGGATATGATCAGAGATATGACAGATAAAGTGAAGCTAATTCAGAAGAAAATGAAGGCAGCTCAGGACAGACAAGCCAAATATGCCAACCTCAGACGACGACCGTTGGTATTTGAGGCTGGAGACCGAGTATTCATGAAGATTTCTCCTTTCAGAAGTGTGGTCAGATTCGGCAAGAAAGGGAAATTGTCTCCAAGATATGTGGGTCCTTATGCGATTCTTGAGAAGATAGGAGATCGTGCCTATCGACTCGCCTTACCGCCTTCATTATCTGGAATACATGAGGTCTTTCATGTATCGATGCTGCGGAAATATCTCCGTGATGATTCTCACGTGATTCAGCCAGACGAGACCGAGCTGGATGAGACATTGAGTTATGTTGAGAAACCGATCCGAATTATCGATCGTAAAGAAAAACAGCTCAGAACAAAGATGATTCCTCTTGTGAAAATTCAATGGACTCGTCATGGCACTGAAGAAGCTACGTGGGAGACTGAATCTGATATGAGGCAGGAATTCCCAGCATTGTTTCACTGATGTAAATTCGTCCTTTTCCTTGGCTCCTTTGAAAGTACTGCTGCCTTTGTTGTTGCCTATCTTTTTCAATGTCTTGCTCATCTTGTTCTGCCATAAGTGCTCTTTTCACTATCTCCCCGTATGTAACAACCTTCGACATTCGTACATCTCTTTTAATTTCAGAGCGAAGTCCCCTCATGAAGTGTTCGCCCTTACTTGTGTCATCCTGTGCAATATATGGTACATATTGGACTCCGGCCTCGAATTGTTGTATGTATTCCCCCATTGACATGGTTCCTTGCTTCAGATTAAGGAAATCACTGGCTTTCTTGGCTCGTACATCTTTACTGAAATATTTGTTTTAAAACACGATTTTGAAAGTTTCCCATGTCAAAGGTATCACAGGTAATGTCACCCTTGCACTCTCCCACCATATTCTTGCATGCTTTGTTAATAAAAATATGGCACACGTTACTTTATCTATATCTTCCATATGAAGGTAGGAGAAGATGGACTCCAATGATTTAATCCATTCTCCTTCTACTGCTGGATCGGTGCTTCCCATTAATTCTGGAGGATTCAGACGTCGAAAACGATAATACACAACTGTTTAAACATGTCCTTGTCTGGGTAGCTTGGCGTGTGTTTGTGCTTGCTCGTGAGTAGTCCGTTGCATCTCAAGTAATTGTTGTATCTGCTCCCCATGAACTTTCGCTTGTTGTTGGAGCAATTGAGCGAAGTCATCTATCGGTCGTGGCGTACTGCCCTCACCTTCGACTGCTGGGGCCTTGCCTTTAGATGACTCTCCTTCATGTACCTGTTGTGGGGACCCGGGCTCTAACTTCATTCTTTTCGGGATTAATCGGATCTTTATTCAAAAATGTGGGTCAAAATTTTGCTTATTAACATTAAATCGAATGTATATAAACTAAGCATAATATCTTTCTTTATTTAATTACAAGCATAAGTACATATCTTGTTCTAGTAAATTCATACAAACTAGTGTTTAATACAAACTACAACACAAGTAGTACAAGTCTAGTAAAAACAACTTGTCATCTTCTGCGCCCGAAGTCACCACGCTATCTCGAACTCATCTCTCTCGTGACCCATATCCTGCCCCACCTGTTGTTATGCACACATACAGACATAATAACAGCCGGAAACTCCAGTGAGAACAAATCCCAGTATAAAACATGTATACATGCATATGTACAATCATAAATCATGACCATGCCCTCATGCATACAATAATGACAATATGTTCCACAATCTATGAAACATAAACAATTTAAGCATGCTATCTAATTAAATTAATGTCATGACTCAACTCGACTCTACTCTAGGGATCCCGGTGTGAATAAGACGTCGCTGTCTGCCACCTACCCTCTCAATCGGGGTGACGGTACGTCTTATTCCTAGACTTCGGTCATGTCTGTATCGAATCTCTACCATCGGAGGAAGTCTGCTTCTATGCGTCGATACACCGAACGTCTAGAAGTTTAGCAAATCTGCCAATGACTCTCCTATCCCAAATGCATGAATATACATCTATAAATGCATCATCATATCAAAAGATTTGAATATAAATCTATAAACAAATCATAATCATATCCAAAGATAAACAACTATTCTAGTATGTGATTTGGTTGGGAAACTCAAATTAAATCTCATTTGAGTTGTGTCTTCCCCAAACAAAACATGAATTATACCTTTCGTCACACAATCTGTGTCGATGTCGAAGTCTCGATGTCAAAGTCGCCAATATCAATCTGAAATGGTAATGTATAGATGTAGTCTATCAAGATATAACTCAAAGCAAGTCTTGAACAATTCATTATTCAATCCCGGTTTAAATTCGACGGCAGAACGACGTAATTTCTCGGTACCGGTCAATTCAACACCATATAATCAATATCAACAATTCACCATTCTCTTCATAACACACTCTAAACTCTGAAATCTGAACATGCTCAATCATATATATGCTGAAATTTCATATGAATCGCATACGACATCCGATAATCCATCCGTTTACGATTCTACAACATTTATAATCTCAAGAACATATTCTAAAACTCACATCCTAATTCCTCTCGTATCTGAATTTCGAAACATGTTGAAAATGAATCATATTTACATCCTTTCGAAGCCCTTGCAGAGAGGAACTCAAAACCGAAATCGGATTAGAGTTTGGATGTGTGAATCTTTCACAATTAAATGATAAAGATGGAGGAAAGCTTGGAATTCCTCTCTCTTTCGTTCTTCAGCTGATGAAAGTGTTGAAAGTGAAGACTCAGCACATTTCTTGTGGGGACCCGGGCTCTAACTCATTTCCTTTCGGATTTAATCGGATCGTTGTTAGAAAACGTGGCTCAAATTTTTTACTTTTAACTTTAAATTAAATGTATATAAACCAAGCATAAGAACTTTCTTTATTTAGTGACAACAAACGTAAATACATGGTTTGTTCTAATACATCCATACCAACTAAAGTTTCATACCATACAATCTCCATGTGATCTTGGGTTCGATCCTGGGGAGGCACAAACTTAAGTTCATGGGCTTAAGAGTTCTATGAGTAACCCATACGACGCCTATGGAAAGCCCGTGAGTGACACCACAGGGTGGGCAAGCCCACTGGGCCTACGGGCCAAGTCACAAGATCGGGATAGCCTTGGGTCGATTGGGGCAGTGGGCCGTATGGGCGGTCCACTGGGCCTGTAATGGGTCGTTACACAATGACTCCTATCTCAAGGCTTGAATATAAATCTATAGACAAGGCATAAACATTCAAAATATAAACATAATCTAGTATGTGATTTTGTTGGGAAACTCAAATTGAATCTCATTTGAGTTGTGTCTTCCCCATTAAATATGAATTATACCTTTCTTGTTGAACCTTTATCGATGTTGTAGTCGAAGTCTCGAAGTCGAAGTGAGGCACAATGAATCTGAAATGGTAATGTTCAATAGATACAAGATCAACATCCTACTACATCCATACATGTACGCAACAATATCCAATCTCGGTATATTTTGACGGAATAACGGCATAAACTCTCAATACCGGTCAACCCAAACTTCAATAATCAGTAACCACAATTCATAATCTTCATCATAAACACATGATAGTACTCAAAATCTGCATCATTTAACAATAAACATGCTGGAAAATAGTAACGATAGCATACGACGTCCGTTCTTCGATCCGGTTGCGTTTCTACGATATCAATAATCTCAAGAACATATTATAGGGCTCAATTCATCATTCTCCTAACACACATATATATCAAAACATGCTGGAATTGAATGAAACTTACATTCCCTTGAAGCTAGTAGCACAAGGATTACAAAACTAAGCTTGGATTAAAAATCGGTTGATTGAATCTTGCAAAACCAACAATTCAAGCTACGAAGAAAACTTGAGCATTTCTGAATTTTCCTTGGAGTATCTCGGTCCTTAGCTGGTGCAAGGGAATGAAATGAAGCCAACACTATATATATCTTGCATGGCCTAGGATAAATGGCTTATTCTTTGGAGTACACGTCTCGCGCATATGCGCGATATCTCCGGCGCATATGCGCGAGACCTACTGGTCTCGGCAATTGCAAATCTTAACACCTCGCGCATATGCGCGCTTCATCTCGCGCATGTGCGCCAATGTCTCTGGACATGACTCGCATATGCTCGCATTTCTTCGCGCATGTGCGCCGATGCTTCTGGAGTTGTCATGCATATGCGCGCATTTCTTCGCGCATGTGCGCCATCTGTTCTGTCCTATTTTGAATATTTTCTCATCTCATCTCATGTCTTTCCTACTCCCATCTCACTTAGTACTTCCCGTTGTATGTCATGCATACTCATATTTTCGAATCTCACGTCAATGAAGACTAATAACTCTAGTACTTCTCATTACCTGTCATGCATACTCATATCTTCCGAGTCTCACATCAATGAAGACTAATAATTTCAAGCCTTACATTTCTCCCCCTCTAAGAAATGATTTCGTCCTCGAAATCGCAAGCAATCTATCAATGCAAGTATAAGAGGCAATATAATCAAAACTGAAGAAATACTCACATCACATAAATAACTCGGGATGTTTCTGTCTCATATCTGCTTCTGTCTCCCAAGTCGCTTCTTCGATGTCATGACGACTCCACTGGACTTTCACGAGCGGAATAGTCTTCTTTCTGAGCTGTTTTTCTTTCTGATCCAGAATCTGTATCGGTTGTTCAACATAACTCAAGGTCTGATCAAGCTCAGCTTCGTCAGGCTGAATGACATGAGAAGCATCATGCATATATCTAAGCAGCATCGATACATGAAAAATGTCGTGTACCCCATGTAAAGAAGGAGGAAGAGCAAGTCGATAAGCTCAATCGCCAATCTTTTCAAGAATCTCGTAAAGACCAATGTATCTCGGAGACAACTTTCCGCGTTTGCCAAATCTGACAATGCCTCTGAAAGGGGAGATCTTCAAGAATACTCTGTCTCCTGTTTCAAATACCAACGGTCTACGTCTGATATTGGCATATTTCGCTTGTCTATCCTATGTCGTCTTCATTTTCTTCTGAATTACCTTCACCTTCTCAGTCATTTCTCGAATCATATCAGGTCCAAGTTCTGATACCTCAGATATATCATCCTAGTACAACGGAGATCTGCACTTCTTGCCATACAAAGCTTCAAACGGTGCTATCTCGATACTAGTCTAATAGCTGTTGTTGTACGAGAATTTACACAAAGATAGTGAATCTTTCCAACTAGTACTAAAGTCTAGTACTACAGCTCTCAGCATATCCTCTAAAGTCTGGATAGTCCGCTCTGACTGTCCGTCTGTCTGAGGATGATAAGCAGTACTTAGGTGTAATGTCGTACCTAAATCCTACTGTAAACTGTGCCAGAAGTGTGACGTGAATCGCGGATCACGATCTGATACAATAGACTTCGGCACACCATGTAATCTGACTACCTCTCGGACATATATCTCGGCTATCTGATCATGTCTGTACGTCATTCTGTACGGAATAAAACAAGCTGATTTGGTTAATCTGTCTATCACAACCCAAATCGCATCACAACCCCGGGATGATCGAGGTAACTTCGTCACGAAATCCATGGAAATGTGATCCCATTTCCATTCAGGAATAGACAAACTCTGAAGTAAACCTCCAGGCTTCTTTCTCTCGGCCTACACCTGTTGGCAATTCAAGCACTTAGACACATATTCGGCAATATCTGACTTCATCTGTTTCCACCAGAACTGTGTCTTCAAATCGTTGTACATTTTTTGGCCTCCAGGATGAATGCTGAATCAAATACAGTGCGCTTCTGATAAAATCTGTTGTTTCAACTCTGAAACATCTGGCACTACAAGACGATTATTCACGTACAGAAAAAAATCATGTATCTGATATTCTGACTGATGTTCCGATCTGACCATCTGAATCGACTTCTGAACATTTTGATCAGTTCTCTGCGCTTCTTTGATTCGCATAATCAAATGTGGTTCAACTTGAATCGAAGCAAGTCGTAGAGGTCTACTAGTTGTATCAAATGCTAAACCCGACAAGCAACAATCTTCAACCATATTTGAAACACCTATCGTCGATAAGGATAAGAAACATACCTTTCGACTCAAGGCGTCCGCTGCTGCATTTTGACTTTCCTGGATAATACTTGATCTCGCAATCAAAATCTTTCAGTAGATCAAGTCATTTACGCCGTCTCATGTTCAACTCTGAATGAGAAAACAGATACTTCAGGCTTTTATGGTCAGAGTAAATCTCAAACTTCTCGCCAAAGAGATAATGACGCCAGATCTTCAATGCAAATACGATAGCCGCCACTTCAAGATCATGAATTGGGTATCGGGTCTCATGTGGCTTTAGTTTTCTAGAGGCATATGAGATTACATGACTCTGCTGCATAAGAACACATCCTAACCCTCTATGGATGCATCACAATATACAACAAAATCGTCAGTACCTGAAGGAATCATCAAAACAGGTGCACTGGTCAGCCTTTTCTTCAACTCTAGGAAGCTAGACTCACAATCCTCAGACCACACAAATGGCGCATTCTTCTCTGTCAACTGAGTAATCGGTTTCGCAATACTGGAGAAATCTTTGATAAATCATCTATAGTACCCTGCTAGACCCATGAAACTGCGTATCTCTGGCACGGAAGTCGGTCTCGGCCAACTGATCACAGCTTCAACTTTACTTGGATCCACAGAAATACCATCTCCAGATATAATATGACCCAAGAAGACAACCTGTCTCAACCAGAATTCACACTTGGACAGTTTGGTATACAATCTATCTTTTCTCAATGTATGCAATACAATCCTCAAATGATCGGCATGCTCAGTCATACTTTTAGAATACACCAGAATGTCATCAATAAAAACAATCACAAATTCATCTAAATATATCTGAAAGACACGGTTCATCAATCCCATAAACACCGCTGGAGCGTTCGTTAAACCAAAAGGCATGACAATAAATTCATAATGTCCATACCTGGTTCGAAATGATGTCTTTGGTATATCAATATCTCGTACTCGCAGCTGGTGATATCCAGATCTCATATCGATCTTGGAATAAACAGAGGATCCCTGCAACTGATCAAATAAATCATCAATGCGATGTAATGGGTACTTGTTCTTTACCATCGCCTTGTTCAGTTGCCGGTAGTCAATACATAATCGCATAAAACCGTCTTTCTTTCGTACAAATAGCACTGGTGCGCCCCAAGGAGATACACTAGGTCTGATATATCCCTTGGCTAGAAGATCTTCTAGTTGTGCTTTCAATTGTTTCAACTCAATAGGTGCCATTCTATACGGAGCTCTAGATATAGGGACGGTACCTGACACAAGGTCAATGCTAAAATCTACCTCTCGAACTGGAGGTAACCCTGGAATCTCCTCTAGGAACACATCAGCAAATTCGCAAACCACTGGCAAATCTGCCAAAGTTGAGCTCGGCTTCAGTAAATCTATTGAATAAATAAGGAACCCTTCTGCTCCTTGTTGCAACAATCTCTTCATAGTCAAAACAGATACTAAGGGAATCCGAGATCTGGAACCCTTCCCATAGAATTTCCACACTTCTGCCATTTCAGGTCAGAATTTGACGATCTTGTGGAAACAGTCTACGGTGGCTCTGTACTTGGTTAGCATATCAATTCCAACAATACAATCAAAATCAGATAAGCCAAGTACAACACAGTCTAAGTCAATCTCATGCCCTTCAAACTGTAGTCTACAGTGTCTAACTGAAGTCACAGATATCAAACCACTTCCCAACGGAGAAGAAATAGACACTACAGTCGACAATGACTCGACAGGCAATGCATGTGTCAATGCAAAACGTTCTGATATGAATGTATGTGATGCACCTGTATCTATCAATACATATACAGGATAACCGCAAAGAAAACAGTTACCTGCAATCACGTCATCTGGTGCATCTTGAGCTTGCTCCTCCGTCAATGCAAACACCTGAGCCTGTTGTCTGGGAGGTTGGCTCACCGTCTGTCCACCTCTGGCTCTAGGCTGGGACTGTGTAGGCATGGGCTGGAAGGAATGGACAGACGAAACTTGCCTCTCGGTTTGAATCACTGATGCTGATGACCCTGCACTCTGAAATCTCTAGGCACCTCTCTGGGGACAGACTCTGGCAAAATGTCCATGTTGCCTACATATGTTACATCTGCCCATCACTCCCTGACACTGCTCAGTGGCATGCCTGCCTCCACAAGAAGTACAGTAAACACCTGTATACTCTGTACTCTGGCCAGGGCCTCTCTATCTTGACCCACTAGAGCTCGACGAACTGCTCCCTGATTTCTTAAACTGTCTGCCCTTTGCTTTCAGAAAATCCTTCTTACCACTACTACTGCTTCCACTATCAAATTGAGGAGGAGGTGGTGTAAACTAGGCGGTGGTCTGTGGCGGTCTGTGACTCTGAGCACTATAAGAAGATCCTCGCTGCCTAATCAGGCCAGCCTCTGCTCCTTTTACTCTGTTCAGTGCATCAGAAAAAGTATTGGGTCGTCCCGTGTTCACCAAAGTGAAGATGTCAGGATTTAAGCCATTGATGAAGTGATCGGCGACCGCTTCATCATTTCCTGCCACGTGGGGTGCAAACCGAAGCAAGGAAGAAAACTTGGCAACATATTCTTCAATATTCAATTGCCCTTGTCGTAGATTTGCAAATTCTGCCCCTTTATCCTTTCGATACGACACTGGAAAGAACCGTTGATAAAATTCATGTTTAAATACCTTCCAAGTAATATCGATACCTCTATGCTCCAGGGCTCGTTTCGTTGTCGACCACCAACTCTTGGCCACTTCTTGCAACTGATGTCCAATTAGTTTCACTCTTCGTTCGTCTGTATAGGCAAGAGATTCAAACAACATCTCTATATCATCTAGCCAGCTCTCGCAATCCACTGCATTTTCTGTCCCTTTCAGATTCGGTGGTCGAAAAGACTGGAACCGTTTCAACAAAGTCTCCATTGGTGTAGCAGTCACGTCCATCTGAGTACCGGACATACTACCCTGTTCTGGTACCTGACCTGCAGCCGGTTGTGGTATTCTTCCAGGCGGCATATCTGATATTCAAACAGATTAGTACACAGTCTATACAATCTGTCTCAGTCCTCCTCTGATCATATTCCTCTGATCCAGAATCGGTTCTGATTCAGTCCTTACAAGTACATGCTCTAAATCAATTCAGATAACAATACAACACGTAATAGGGAAGCAATAAATCATGCTAGCACATCATAGCAAGGAAGAAGACTCGGTCTACCCCGCTCATTCTATTCTATCTCAGTCTACAGAACCTACTGCTCTGATACCACCTGTTGTGGGGACCCGGGCTCTAACTCAGTTCCTTTCGGGATTAATCGGATCGTTGTTAGAAAACGTGGGTCAAATTTTTTGCTTTTAACTTTAAATCAAATGTATATAAACCAAGCATAAGAACTTTCTTTATTTAATTACAACAAACGTAAATACATGGTTTTTTCTAATACATCCATGCCAACTAAAGTTCATACCATACAATCTCCACATCATAAGTAGTACAAGTCTAGTACAATAACCACTAGCAGTCCTCTGTGCCCGAAGCCACCACTCTATCTCGATCTCATCTTGGTCGTGACCCTGATCCTGCCCCACCTGTTGTTATGCACACATACAGACATAACAACAGCCGGAAACTCCGGTGAAAACAAATCCGAGTATAAAACATGATATGCATGCATAAACAAAATATAAATCATGAAACAACACTATCATGAATAATATTAAGGCAATAGGTTCCATAGTCTATGAAACCAAATCAATATAAGCATGCAATATCAATCAAATCATGTCTTGACTCAATTCGACTCTACTCTAGGGATCCCGGTTTGAATGAGACGTCGCTGTCTTTCACCTACCCTCCCAATCGGGGTAACGGTACGTCTTATTCCTAGATTTCGGTCATATCTGTATCGAGTGTCTACACATGGAGTCGAACTGCTCCAATGCGACGATACTACCGAACATCTAGTTTGACAAATCTGTCAATGACTCGTATCTCAAGACTTGAATATAAATCTATAGACAAGGCATAAACATTCAAAATATAAACATAATCTAGTATGTGATTTTGTTGGGAAACTCAAATTGAATCTCATTTGAGTTGTGTCTTCCCCAAACAAAACATGAATTATACCTTTCTTGTTGAACCTTTATCGATGTTCTAGTCGAAGTCTCGAAGTCGAAGTTAGGCACAATGAATCTGAAATGGTAATGTTCAATAGATACAAGATCAAGATCCTACTCAATCCATACATGTACGCAATAATATTCAATCTCGGTATATTTCGACGGCATAACGGCGTAAACTCTCAATACCGGTCAACCCAAACTTCAATAATCAGTAACCACAATTCATAATCTTCATCATAAACACATGATAGTACTCAAAATCTGCATCATTTAACACTAAACATGCTGGAAAATAGTAACGATAGCATATGACGTCCGTTCTTCGATCCGGTTGCGTTTTTACGATAACAATAATCTCAAGAACATATTATAGGGCTCAATTCATCATTCTCCTAACACACATATATATCAAAACATGCTGGAATTGAATGAAACTTACATTCCATTGAAGCTAGTAGCACAAGGATTACAAATCTAAGCTCGGATTAAAAATCGGTTGATTGAATCTTGCAAAACCAATAATTCAAGCTAGGAAGAAAACTTGAGGATTTCTGAATTTTCCTTGGAGTGTCTCGGTCCTTAGCTGGTGCAAGGGAATGAAATGAAGCCAACACTATATATATCTTGCATGGCCTAGGACAAATGGCTTATTCTTTGGAGTACACGTCTCGCGCATATGCGCGACATCTCCTGCGCATATGCGCGAGACCTACTGGTCTCAGCAATGGCAAATCTTAACACCTCGCGCATATGCGCGCTTCATCTCGCGCATGTGCGCCAAAATCTCTGGAGGTGTCGCGCATATGCGCTCCTTATCTCGCGCATGTGCGCCAATGTCTCTGGACATGTCGCGCAGATGCGCGCATTTCTTCGCGCATGTGCGCCGATGCTTTTGGAGTTGTCGTGCATATGCGCGCATTTCTTCGTGCATGTGCGCCATCTTTTCTGTCCTATTTTGAATATTTTATTATCTCATCTCATGTCTTTCCTACTCCCATCTCACTTAGTACTTCCCATTGTATGTCATGCATACTCATATTTTTGAATCTCACGTCAATGAAGACTAATAACTCTAGTACTTCTCATTACCTGTCATGCATACTCATATCTTCCGAGTCTCACATCAATGAAGACTAATAATTTCAAGCCTTACATTTCTATATATATATATATATGCCTTGTGTCATCATAAGAAACAAGGGTGGATTTCTCGCATGCAGCACCGCGGGTGCGCTCTCATTCTACCGCGGGTGAACTCAACTCACGGCCTTCCTTCCAAAAATTCATCAACGTCGACCGCGGGTGCGGTCACTCCTACATCGCGGGTGCGGTCTGGCTTCGCACCAAATTTCCTACCCTACTGGACAGGCACCGCGGGTGCGGTATCTCTTCACCACGGGTGCGGTGTCCCTTTGTTAAAAAATCACACCCTACTGCCATTCAACCGCGAGTGCGGTCATATATCTACCACCCTACTGCCATTCAACCGCGAGTGCGGTCATATATCTACCGCAGGTGCAGTATTGCTTCGGCATTCCCTTCAAAAATTCAGGATTAATGACCGTGGGTGCAATCCTTTTCTACTCGCGGGTGCGGTTTTCCTTTATTCAAAACTCTCATTATATGTCATGCATACTCATATCTTCCGAGTCTCACAACAATGAAGACTAATAATCTCAAGCCTTACACCTTATGTTTCGGTGGCATCGTCGCTTATCTTAACCTACATGTAGGACACATAGACACATAACTTTGCATAAACTATGGGACACAAAAATACTTACTTGCCGAGTTCCCCATGTATGAATGAAGTGCAGTGTCTTCCCTTTTGAAGAACCGTGGGCTCTGATACCATATAAAAATTGTAATATCCAAGCCTGGTGAACGGTACTGTTTAATATTTCGTATGATAATTGACTTTTGGTTAAGATTAAGTATAGTTTGATGTTAAGAGTTGTGATTTATGGTTTATAGTATTGTTGGTTATACTTGTTATGTGGTTTTATTGTAGCGTTGTTGCGATTTAATTCATGGTAATTAGCATGTTGAGCCAATTGGTATGAGGCCAACTAGGGTGGTTAGATAAGATATAGAAGTGCAACTTTCTTGTTGAGGGTGTTGTCAAATTGTGAAGAGAAGTGACGTTGCGATTCGATTTTAGTTGAAAAAGTTGGTTGTTTGCTACAGAGGTGACCGCACCCGCGGTCAGTAAGACACCGCACCCGCGGTGGTTTTGCAGAGGCGGCACCGCACCCACGGTCAGTTTTGTAGCGCACCTGCGGTCGTTCCTTACGGATTTTAGGATGTTGTCCAGTACTCTCAGCGCACCCGCGGTGATGAAGATAGCGCACCCGCGGTGCATGTACAGTAAAAGCGTGTTTTCGAGATTAAGTGTTATAAATACAATAGTTTGCCGCATTTCTCTCATTTCTTCTCCACCCTTCTCGATTTCTTCAGCAAGGGAGACCCAGGGTTCTCAATTTCTTCATTTGGTACCTTTTATTTTAGCAACTAGTTGGAGTATTGAAGTGGGAACAAGTTAGTTTTGGGTTCAAGGAGCTAAGGTAAGCTTGTGGTATAGTTTATTCTTGGTTTATGATGTTTGGAAATCATGAGTTTGTTGATGGTGTTGGATTTATGGATTTATTGGTATGGTTGTTTGATTATTGGGTTATTGATGGTGCAATATATGGTTTATTGTTGTAGATTTTCTACCAAGAGATTAGATTCAAGGTTTCCAAGTGTTGTAAGTGGAATTCATTTCCTTGTGCTCACATGATAATATATGTATTGTGTTTCAATGGTTTTAACATGTTATTATTCCCTTCCATTTGATTCATGCTATGTATTTATACACTTTGTTGTATATTAGAGGCATTTTATGTCTCAATTATGTCAAATGGAATACAAAAGAATAGAGTATTCAAAGTGTTTGATTTAATGCCAAAGAGAGAGTTCAAAATGATTTATTGGATTGATAGATACATAATCAAATATTGCATGCAATTAGTTGATCAACGACCATAGGCTTATATCCCAACAGAGTATTGATTCATATCCATGGGATATAGGTACAGAGACAGAGATACTATCTAGATATCAATCCAACAGAGAAAAGAGAAATACCAACGTTATTGTTATTCATGATATGATATTTATCTTTCAGAGTTGATGTTATTTAATGTTTTCAAAGTCATGTTTTACAGAGTATGATATGTATCCATTGCTATGTAAGAGTTCCACTTGCTGAGTTTTATACTCATTTCAGTTATTTCATGTGATGCAGATAAGAGCGACGAGCCGGGACGTTGATTGGGGCCGGAGTCCTATGAATAAGAGAAGGAAGAAAGAAACTATTTTGATAGCAGTTTGGACATGATCACAAAAATGATATTTTGTATTTTGTTGCATCATTTTATTGATCATGTAGATACTTTTGATTATACAAGGAAATGTATTTTGAATCCTTCTTTCCTTCAAGAAAAATTTTAAATTCCGCTGCTATTTTATTAAAACCGGTCAGAGGTGTTACATTTAGTGGTATCAGAGCCAGGTTCTTCGGACCAATGCACATGACTTCGTCTAATTTCAACAGTCCGGCTATGTCTTCTTCTACATCAATTCATTGTTATTGGTTGATATGTATTATGTGAGCACATTGTAGGAGTAATGCCTTGAAAGCGGACCGGTTACGGTGGCCGGAAACGCAACGGAAGCATAAAAATCAAAATTTTAAGAGAAAATTTCGGCCACCATAAGAAGTTGTGCAATATTTACAAAAATCTCAAAACATACATAGGATGTTTAGAAGTTTTACCTATCAACTTTAAAAAGTTGATTGTGGCTCCAACTTTGTTGTTAAACAACAAAGCTCTTGAATGGATGAAGATCTACAAGCTCCTCCTCCAAATCCTTTGAGTTCTTTCCTTCAAAATCAAGCCCACCACTAACTAGGTAAATCCCTTCTTGTTTTGCACTAGAAAAACAAGAAGATTTATCAAAGAGAAGTATTTTATTCTTCAACAATTTGAAGAACAAAATGGAGAAAAATCTTGGGAGAGAATTGGAGAGATGGTTTCGGCCATATGCTTGTGTAATGGAGGAGGGAAGAGTTCTCTTGGGGTTGCAAAAAGTTGATACAAAAAGTGGCATGCCATGCCAATATTTTATTCAAAAGTAATCTCCAACCCTTCACCTCCCATGCATGCATACAATATAGTTTTTAATCAAATTAAAAACTTTGGACCAAATTTAATTATCTCAAACATATTTGAGACAAATTAAATATTACTTGAATTTACTCAAGTCCCACTAGTTAAATAATTATTTTAATTGAGCTCTACTAGACTCAATATTATTTAATTAATCCAACACTTGAATTAATTTAATTATTTGGGCTCTACTAGGCCCACTAGTGTTTAATTAATTCAACACTTGAATTAATTTAATTTAGTCCATAATAATGTTTATGAAAATCACAATTTTCAAAAACATTAGTCACTTGGCCAAATTTTAATTTAGGAACACTTCCATAAATCAAAATTTACATTTCTCTCATAGAAGTCATACTTCTATTTTTCTTTACACTTATAAACTCATTTATAAGTTGTTCAACACATTGAACTATTTTCTCCTTTATAGAAGTCATACTTCTAATTTTCCTTTACGCTTATAAACTCCTTTATAAGCCGTTCAACACATTGAACTATTTTACTTCTCATCGGGATTTACAAAGCTAGTACTTGTGTGGCCCTCAATGGTTCATTGATACAACTAGCCGTGGGTTCACATCTCCATGTGATTCGGACTAAACATGTCCTTATTCGAGCATACCCCAATTGCTCCATTCTTACTTATCAACTCCTTGATAGTAAGAACGTCAGAACTCAAGTCTGATAGTACCCAACCAATCACGTTAAACGCCTAGCAGCATCGCTTACGTGATTCCCTAGGTATCACATGATAGTGCCTGCAAGAACCATTCAATTATGGTTAGCGTACAGTACGGTCCCTTCAACTCATATATCCCGATCGATTCGACAACTATTGGTTTATCGAGAGTTGTCAATGAATCGATACTATGTGTCATGTCGTAGTTGCATCGATGGTGTAATCTATGAAACACCTTTCATAATTACAACCATACTCTGGCCAGAGATTTCGATCTACATACACATGATAACACATAGGATATCCATACCCGAAGGTAAGCGGTGAATCCCCGACTACAATGCATCGACTCCTATGTGTTTCGACAGAACACCCAATCTTGCCACCTGATGACCCCATGAGAGTCGGTAAACAAGTCAAAGTGTAATTCTAGCACATAGAGTCTCAATGTTGTCCCGGGTCATAAGGACTAATTCTGTACAACCATAAACCAGGACTTTTCCACTCGATAAGTGAGAACCACTTGGAAAGTCCTTTTATGGAGGGTTGTTCAGTGCACTCTACAAGGAGCACCTATCTGCATGTTCGGACATCACAATGTCCCCTACCAATGAAACATGGTACTCACATCGCAGATACTAGTCTCTAACTCGAGCGGCCTATATCCTTCTTAGTGGCGGCTGAATCGACTAGGAACCGTTTAGAATATACAGTATTACAAATATGAGTTTCATGATACTCATCATATGAGCATCTCATATTCTTTCTACTATTTGTATATTCAAGGGCTTTATCTATGCAGCTAGCATGGGTATACAGATAAAGATTTGCCAAAATAATAATTTCAAATATTATTAAAATAAAGACTGCTTATACATAGAGTTTCATTGTGAACACTCGGCCAACACTTGGCTCGACGGGCACCTACTCTAACAATCTCCCACTTGCACTAGAGCCAACTACCCATACGCTAAAACCCATTGATTCGCGATGCTTGTCGAATAATGGTCCAGGTAAAGGCTTAGCTAGTGGATCAACAACATAATCTGCGGAGCCGACTTTGTCAATAGACACTACTCTTCTTTCCACAATCTCTCCGAGGATGTGGTACTTTCTCAATACTAGTTTGGATTTCTGATGAGACCTAGGCTCCTTTGCTTGAGCTATAGCTCCCGTGTTGTCACACAACACCGGGACAGGAGCAACTCCATTAGGAATGACGTCCAACTCTTGGACGAAATTCCTTATCCAAACAGCCTCTCTTGCTGCATCTGATGCAGCAATGTATTCGGCCTCTGTGCTGGAATCCGTATTATTGTCTTACTTGGAACTCTTCCAAGAGACAGCAGCACCGTTGAGCATGAATACAAAACTAGAGGTTGACTTCGAGTTATCGATATCGCTTTGGAAGCTATAGTCGGTATAGACTTCCAATTTCAGTTCTATACCCCATGGACCAAGAACAACTTATTGGTCCTTCTCAACTACTTGAGGATGTCTTTCACAGCTTTCAGGTGTGGAAGACCAGGGTTCTATTGATATCCTTTCACTACACATAGTGCAAACGCCACGTCAGGACGTGTAGATATCATCCCATACATGATATTACCAATTTCCGAAGCATACGGAATGCGTGTCATCGTCACTATCTCTGCATCAGTCTCAGGAGACAGACTTGGATAGGGACACGCCATGACACATTGGTAGATGTCCTCTCAAGGACGCATCCATCGAGAACCGCTTCACGATGGTATCATGTATGTGGACTGGGTGAGACCAAGCCATCTTTTCGATCTATCTCTATAGATATGTATCCCAATACAAAAGATGCTTCACCCAAGTCCTGCATCGAGAACTTACTCGCTAACCATATCTCAGTTGATTGCAACATTCCTACATCATTCCCAATGATTAGAATGTCATCAACATAAAGCACCAGGAATGTCACAACACTCCCACTGACCTTCTTATACACATAGGGTCCCTCATGATTCTTAGTAAATCAAACTCTTTGATTGTACTATCGAATCTAAGGTTCCAACTCCTTGATGCCTGCTTTAGATCATAAATAGATCTCTGAAGTTTACATACCATATGCTCACTTCCGATAGATGTAAACCCTTCAGGTTGAGACATGTAAATCACTTTCTTAAAATCCCCATTAAGAAAGACTGTCTTAACATCCATCTGCCATATCTCATAGTCATACCATGCAGCTATGGCTAGCAAAATCCTTATGGACTTGAACATTACGACTGGGAAAAGGTTTCCTCAAAGTCAACTCCTTGTCTTTGAGTACATCCTTTTGCCACCAATCGCGCCTTGAAAGTCAACACCTTCCCATCCTCCCCAAGTCCCTGTAGGAACAGTTCCCACAGGTGGATCCACAAGATCCTACACTTGGTTCGAATGCATGGAATTCAACTCAGATTCCATTTCTTCAAGCCACTTGGATGAATCGGCATCCGATAACGCTTCCTTGAAGGTCCTTGGATCACATCCATGGTTAGGCTCATCATGGCCTTCTTCAAGAAGCTGACCATACCTCATAGGTGGTCTCGAGACTTTCTCGTATCTGCTAGGAGCTTGTATCTGATCTCTTGGCTCATCATGTGTGGGTTCTATAATTGTGGGTTTCTCTCGAACCTCTTCGAGTTCTATCATCTGCCTTTTTTCTATCCAATAGAAAATCCTTTTCCCAAAAAGGTTGCATTCCTAGAAACAAACACTTTTGTTTCTTGGGGATGATAGAAATGATATCCAACTTAATTCCTTGGATATCCCACAAAGTAACATAAAATGGATCAACAATCCAATTTATCTCCCACTTACCTGCTTCACATAAGCAGGGCTCCCCATATTCTAAGATAAGAATATTTGGGAGGCTTACCCATCCATATCTCATATGGTATCTGCCTTTGAATGGACATTTAGTAGAATATCTTTTACTTTTAAGTTATAGAGATCGTTTTCAAGTTCTCAAGTACCAATTAAACATTCATTCTTGTAAATGTTGCAAACACCTTTGCTAAATAAACAAGAATATCCATTTTTATCACAATAGAAATGGAAACAATGTTTTACACCAAACAGGTACAAACAAAACATCTCTTAAAATTAACTTAAAGTCATTGTTCAACAATAAGTAAACATCCTTAATAGCCTTGGCAGCAACTCTTGCTCCATTGCCCATCCTCAAGAAGGTCACACCTTCCTTAAGCTTCCTACTTCTTCCCATCACCTGTAACCCATTACAGAGATGTGAGTCACAACCGGTATCTAATACCCAAGAAGTAGAGTTAATTAAAATGTTTACTTAAATTTAGAACATACCGTTTCCAGAACACTTCTGGGCAAGATATTCTTTGCAATTTCGCCTCCAATGTCCAGGCTTCTTGCAGTGATGACAAACATCACCAGTCTTGTCAGCCTTAACTGGTCTGGCTGCCACAACGGGATTCGGAGATTGCCTCAACAAGGGCTCGTTCTTCTCGGGACGTTGGAAAGAACGTTTCTTTCCATTCCCATGTGGATCAATCTTCGTACCAGATGAAGAACCCACATAAAGAACCGACTTCTCTTTCTTGATAGTGGACTCAAAGGTAACAAGCATGTTTACCAACTCCTCAAGGGTCGGTTCCATCTTGTTCATGTTGTAGTTCACCACAAAAGGATCAAATGAGCTAGGCAGCGATAACAGCAACATGTCGGTGGTCAACTCCGAAGGCAGGATCAGATCCATGCCAACGAGCTTGTCCACGAGCCCGATCACCTTTAGGCCATGCTCATGGACCGAGGTCCCCTCTCGCATGCGCAAAGTGATCAGCTCCTTGACGGTAGCATGCCTAAGAGGACGCGTTTGCTCTCCAAAGAGCTCTTTGAGATGCAAATGAATGTCAGCAGCACTCTTTGCACCCTCAAAACGCCTCTGTAGCTCATCGTTCATAGAAGTCAGCATATAACACCTGGCTATCAAGTCATGGTCACACCATTCCTTGTAAGCCTGCAATTCCTCAGGATTGCAGTCAGTCGGAGCCTCAACAGGGGGCGACTGAGTTAGTGTATATGTTACCCTTTCCGAATTTAAGACTATTTTCAAATTTCTTAGCCAAGTGAGGTAATTAGGTCCAGTTAATATGTGTTTGTCGAGTATTATAGATATCGAATTGCGCATCGAAGACATTGTCGATTTGTACTGAAAAGTAAAAACAGATAAATGTTGATGACTATTTTAAATATTTGGTAAGATATAAAGTATGGACTTTAACTTTATAAATATTTACTCCCACTGTTTTGACATCTTTCACTACCCTCTAGTGAAACGGGAAACTCCTTTCCTCAGTAGGTACGTAAGGTCCAATTAGCGAATTATGATCCCGAATAATATCAGCCAATCACAAAACCTAAAAGGTAGTTTCCAATTGCATCACAATGCAACCCTTAACGTAAACTTTTGTCTCACGTTTGATTAGGACCCAATAATATGACGTCGTTCATCTTCACGTGTCAAGCCTTACCCATCGATGTTGAACCTTAATGGACGGTCGCCATGAGTTCCCTCAATAATATGAGCCGAAATCATGGGAGTTCCACGTAGTTCACATCACCATGTCAATGGATGTCACAGCTTTCCGGCACTCGAAGCTCCCCCAATAATATGAGCCGAGCCCCGAGTACGGGTAGCGTTCATCATGCACCCATTGTCGATGGAAGACAAGGAAATTATAACCAATTTTATAATTCCCCTTTTCGGGCTTGATATTAATTTTGAATCTTATTCAAAATGAGGGTTTTTAATTTTGAAAGGTCTCATCATTAATTTTATTTTAAAAGCTCGCCATGTTTGATCGTATGTTTGCCGGATTCATGCAACTTTGTTATTATAATAATAATAACGCACATACTCATTATTTATAACATATCATGCATATATCATAAATAGAAAACAATACAAGGATGATCAATCGCCCCAAAACTAATGGCCCGTGTGAGCCAAACACGGGCCTAGGTCCAATCCTAGGGTAAATGCACGGGATGCAATGCAACTATACTATTACATTAGCATCCAATATTACATGTCTTCGATCTTCATAATCACCAAGGCCACCATCTTCCAATCTTGATCTTCCCCTATTCTAATATTTACAAATAAATATCCATGGCACATAGGGATACATCTCATGGGGTGGGAACGGGCCATAAACCAAGCCCACTTTAAAAATTGATAATTATTACAATCATACAACACAAATATCCTAGCATACACCTAGCAAATTGGGCTTGGGCTTTTGATCATCCTTCATGCATAATATCACATATCATACACCATCAATTAATTATCACTATAATTAATTGATCCAATATTATATATCTTGATCCAATCACTAACCGCCACAATTATAAATTAAATTAACAAAGTATACAAACACCTTTGTCTACTTTCAAATTAATTTATTTATAATCGAATTTCTTGTAAATCACCATTTACTATAAATAATTGAAGTCCTACTTCAATTATTTATTTTATGAGAAAATATGTGCAACAATTGTAAATTTAAACTTAAGGTCCCAAAACCCATTTTTCACCAAAAATACTTAGGCCCATTTAAATTTCACAAATAATGTTGTCCATCCAATGGCCCAACATCTCAAGGCCCATGACACTAAGATTGTCCAAAACACTTTTGGAAACCTTAGCCGTCATCGCCGTCGCCGGAGCTCCGTCGCCGGATTCCGGCAACACAAAATTTTTTTTTTTTATTTTAAAAATGAAGCATTTCGGGCAGCCCCTTGGGCTGCCCCTCGGCTGCCCGAAATTTTCGGGCAGCCCCTTCGGGCAGCCCTCGGGCAGCCCCGAAAAACAATTTTTTTTTTTGTTTTGTAAATTTCGGCCTTGATGTTTTGTTGCACAAAAAAATCTCAAACGGTTAGAAATCGATCTCAACATAATATTATGCAAATATTACACAAAATCCGTAACCTTAGCTCGGATACCACTTGAAAGCGGACCGGTTACGGTGGCCGGAAACGCAACGGAAGCATAAAAATCAAATTTTTAAGAGAAAATTTCGGCCACCATAAGAAGTTGTGCAATATTTACAAAAATCTCAAAACATACATAGGATGTTTAGAAGTTTTACCTATCAACTTTAAAAAGTTGATTGTGGCTCCAACTTTGTTGTTAAACAACAAAGCTCTTGAATGGATGAAGATCTACAAGCTCCTCCTCCAAATCCTTTGAGTTCTTTCCTTCAAAATCAAGCCCACCACTAACTAGGTAAATCCCTTCTTGTTTTGCACTAGAAAAACAAGAAGATTTATCAAAGAGAAGTATTTTATTCTTCAACAATTTGAAGAACAAAATGGAGAAAAATCTTGGGAGAGAATTGGAGAGATGGTTTCGGCCATATGCTTGTGTAATGGAGGAGGGAAGAGTTCTCTTGGGGTTGCAAAAAGTTGATACAAAAAGTGGCATGCCATGCCAATATTTTATTCAAAAGTAATCTCCAACCCTTCACCTCCCATGCATGCATACAATATAGTTTTTAATCAAATTAAAAACTTTGGACCAAATTTAATTATCTCAAACATATTTGAGACAAATTAAATATTACTTGAATTTACTCAAGTCCCACTAGTTAAATAATTATTTTAATTGAGCTCTACTAGACTCAATATTATTTAATTAATCCAACACTTGAATTAATTTAATTATTTGGGCTCTACTAGGCCCACTAGTGTTTAATTAATTCAACACTTGAATTAATTTAATTTAGTCCATAATAATGTTTATGAAAATCACAATTTTCAAAAACATTAGTCACTTGGCCAAATTTTAATTTAGGAACACTTCCATAAATCAAAATTTACATTTCTCTCATAGAAGTCATACTTCTATTTTTCTTTACACTTATAAACTCATTTATAAGTTGTTCAACACATTGAACTATTTTCTCCTTTATAGAAGTCATACTTCTAATTTTCCTTTACGCTTATAAACTCCTTTATAAGCCGTTCAACACATTGAACTATTTTACTTCTCATCGGGATTTACAAAGCTAGTACTTGTGTGGCCCTCAATGGTTCATTGATACAACTAGCCGTGGGTTCACATCTCCATGTGATTCGGACTAAACATGTCCTTATTCGAGCATACCCCAATTGCTCCATTCTTACTTATCAACTCCTTGATAGTAAGAACGTCAGAACTCAAGTCTGATAGTACCCAACCAATCACGTTAAACGCCTAGCAGCATCGCTTACGTGATTCCCTAGGTATCACATGATAGTGCCTGCAAGAACCATTCAATTATGGTTAGCGTACAGTACGGTCCCTTCAACTCATATATCCCGATCGATTCGACAACTATTGGTTTATCGAGAGTTGTCAATGAATCGATACTATGTGTCATGTCGTAGTTGCATCGATGGTGTAATCTATGAAACACCTTTCATAATTACAACCATACTCTGGCCAGAGATTTCGATCTACATACACATGATAACACATAGGATATCCATACCCGAAGGTAAGCGGTGAATCCCCGACTACAATGCATCGACTCCTATGTGTTTCGACAGAACACCCAATCTTGCCACCTGATGACCCCATGAGAGTCGGTAAACAAGTCAAAGTGTAATTCTAGCACATAGAGTCTCAATGTTGTCCCGGGTCATAAGGACTAATTCAGTACAACCATAAACCAGGACTTTTCCACTCGATAAGTGAGAACCACTTGGAAAGTCCTTTTATGGAGGGTTGTTCAGTGCACTCTACAAGGAGCACCTATCTGCATGTTCGGACATCACAATGTCCCCTACCAATGAAACATGGTACTCACATCGCAGATACTAGTCTCTAACTCGAGCGGCCTATATCCTTCTTAGTGGCGGCTGAATCGACTAGGAACCGTTTAGAATATACAGTATTACAAATATGAGTTTCATGATACTCATCATATGAGCATCTCATATTCTTTCTACTATTTGTATATTCAAGGGCTTTATCTATGCAGCTAGCATGGGTATACAGATAAAGATTTGCCAAAATAATAATTTCAAATATTATTAAAATAAAGACTGCTTATACATAGAGTTTCATTGTGAACACTCGGCCAACACTTGGCTCGACGGGCACCTACTCTAACAATGCCTCCTAAGAGAAAGACTTCAGAGGGTGAGGATAATTCTTCATCGAGAGTTGTCGACGAGTTCGGCAAGTTATTGAAAGAGCAAGCCAAGGTCCACAATGAGCAGATCCAATAGTTGCTCCGTTTGTAAGGTTCAGGCCAAGGTAGAGGTCAAGGGAGAGGCCAAGTGGCTCAAGTAGTTGGAACCGATGGAATCTTTACTGCTTTCAAGAGGATGGACCTGTCGGAATTTGCAGGAAGCACTGATCCATTGGTGGCAGTAGAGTGGATCAAAGCACTTGAGGCGATATTTGATCATCTCAACTATGAAGACAAGGACTGAATTGGTTGTGCAGTGTTCATGTTAGTCAAAGCTGCACGCATTTTGTGGAATGCTACCAAGGTAGGTGTTGATGTACCGGTAATGAAGTGGCAAGATTTTACTGATCTTTTCTATGACAAGTACTTCCCAGATGCACTTAGAGCTCGGAAGGTGAATGAGTTTTTAGAGCTTCATCAAGGAGGTATGAATTTCGATGAGTACATTCTGAAGTTCGAGGAGGGCTGTCTGTTTGCCCCATATATTGCCTCCAATGACAAAGACAAGGGTGCTCACTTCATTAGAGGCCTTCAAGAAGAGATCAGGAGGGACATCAATATGTCTAAGGCGGTGACATATAAAGAGATTGTGGCTAAAGCCTTGTTGGCCGAGCAAGATGAGAAAGACATTGCAAGAGAGAGACAGGCGAGGCAGCAGGCTATTGCTCAAAGGGGTCAGGGTTCGAGCCAAAGAGGAAAAGCCAGTTTTAAGGGGAAAGGTAAGATGGAATCGAGTTCTAAAGCACCAGCAGTTCCATTTGATCCAGAGAAGCCGTTGTGTCCCAAGTGCAGCAGGCATCATAGGGGAGAATACAGATTTGGTACTCACACTTGCTACCGATGTGGCACTGCAGGCCATATTGCCAAGGACTGTCCAAGAGGATCGAGTAGAGAGAAGGTGCAGGGTCGCATCTTCACCATGACGAAGGAAGGTATAAGCCATGATTCTTCTGTGATCTCTAGAACTATTTTAATTTCAGGAAGAGTAGCAACGACATTGATTGATACAGGTGCTACTCATTCTTTTATGTCTGAACTATTTTTGAGATCTTTGGGTTTAGTTTCTTCTATTATTCCCCTCCAGTTTAATGTTGTATTGCCTTCGGGAGATGTGTTGTGCCCGACATCTATTGTGTATGTGTGCTCTGTTCAAATTGATGAGCGAGTGGTTTATGCCGATTTGATTGTTATTCCGATGGTTGCGTTTGATATTATACTTGGCATGGATTGGCTATCAACCTATCGTGCAGTGATTTATTGCGTTGCTAAGACGGTGAAATTTCAGATGGTGGCAATAGGGAAGGTGTGCTAACCAGTGCAGGTACTTCGCTGGTCCTTCCTTTTATTTCGTGTCTTGAGGCTAAGAAGTTGATGTTTAGAGGTTTTGATGGGTTTTTGGCTACGATTGTTGATATGGATAGAATGGTTAAGTTGAATATTATGGGGACCCGGGCTCTAACTCAAATCTTTTGGGATTTATTGGATCTTTGCTCGAAAACGTGGGTCAAAATTTTGCTTTTAACATTAATTCAAATGTATAATTAAAGCATAACATGTCTTTATATTAATTAAACAACATAATGTATATACAAGTCTGTTTAGTACAATCTTACGCTAGTGTTTAAATACCAACTACAAACATCAGTAGTACAAGTCTAATAAGCAAACACTAGAAATCTTCAACGCCCGAGATCTTCACGCTATCATCAATCTCTCATCTAGCTCGAGACCCAGATCCTGTCCCACCTGTTGCCATGCACACATACAGACACGACAACAGCCGGATAACTCCGGTGAGAACAAATCGCAGTATAAAACATATATGCATGCAATGTAATAAATCATACACCAATGCATAGCATATATCAATGCACATGAATATAAAATCTACAACATGTAAAGGAATACAAATCTGTATTCAACCTCTAATTCTTGACTCGATTCCTTTCTACTCTAGGGATCCCGGTGTGAATAAGACGGTCTGTCACCTACCCAACCACTCGGGGCGATGGTACGTCTTATTCCTAGACTTCGATCAACTCTGTATCGAGGGTCTACACATAGAGTAAATCTGCTCCTAGGCGTCGATACACCGAAACGTCTAGTTTTGGCCAATCTGCCAATATCTCCTATCTCAGGACTCGAATATAAATCAATAAATAAGACATTACATAATCAAATGTAATAACAATCTAGTATGTGATTTAGGGAAACTCGTATCAAATCTGAATCGAGTTG
The DNA here is from genome assembly GCF_022965805.1 of Primulina eburnea. Classification (NCBI taxonomy): domain Eukaryota; kingdom Viridiplantae; phylum Streptophyta; class Magnoliopsida; order Lamiales; family Gesneriaceae; genus Primulina; species Primulina eburnea. The sequence continues at coordinate 21,244,741 of NC_133104.1, read as the reverse complement.
TGTAATCCCGTGACCACATGAATTATACCTTTCTTGTCGAATAGTCGGTGTCGTAGTCGGAGTCTTGCGTTCACAATAGCCAATACAAATCTGAAATGGCATAATCAATGTGCTAAATATCAAAACACAACTCAAACAATCTTGTGCAATTCAATAATCGGTCTCGGTATAAAATCGACGGCATAACGACGTACTTCTTCCATACCGATAACTCAACAACACCAAGCTCAATATCAACAATTCATAAACTCATCAAAACACAATATTATACTGAATTTATTCCATCTCAACTCAATAAATATGCTGGAAAATGGAAACAACGTCATACATTATCTGAAAATCGATCCAATTGTATTTCTACGGTACTCAATATACCAAGAACACATATCTCTAACAAAATCATAACTTCTCCAACACATATATTTCGAGACATGCTGGAAATGAACAATACTTACATCCTCTTGTAGCCAATGATGCAAGGATCACAAATCCGGACTCGAAATTAAAATCGAATGGCTAGTTGTTGCATAATCTCAATTCTAATATGAAGAAGGTTTAAAGGAAACAAGGCATGCTCTCGGTTCTCTATTTTTTTTCCTGAATGAAAAATGAATATACAGCAGCTTCATATATATATACATGCCATGTGTCAAGCCAAGAAACAAAGGTGGCATTTTTGCATGCAGCACCGCAGGTGCAGTGTCTCGGGACCGCAGGTGCGCTATGCTCTCGGTAGCCCTTTCATTTTCTGAAATTCATCGACCGCGGGTGCGGTCTCTGCAAGACCGCGGGTGCGGTAATGCTACGGCCAAACTTCAAAATTCTGAATAATACACCGCGGGTGTGGTCTTGTCTGAGGCGCAGGTGCGGTATGGCTTCGGCCATTCTTTCAAAATTCTCATTTTTATGTCATGCATTCTCACCTCTTCAAATCTAACATCAATGACAACAGATAATTCTCGAGCCTTACATTTCTCCCCCTCTTAGACAGGAGTTCGTCCTCGAACTCGTAAGCAAATAATCATGCAAGTATATACAAAACAGTATAATCAAAACTGAAAGGAAGACTCACATCATATGAATAGCTCGGGATGTTTCTGTTTCATATCAGACTTTGTCTCCCAAGTTGCTTCCTCGATGCCATGATGACTCCACTGAACCTTCACAAGCGGAATGGTCTTGGTTCTAAGATGTTTCTTCTTCCGATCAAGAATCTGTATCGGTTTTTCAACATAACTCAGAGTTTGATCTAACTCGGCTTCATCAGGCTGTATGACATGAGAATCATCTGGCATATATCTGCGCAACATCGATACATGGAATACGTCATGTATTCCCGACAAAGAAGGAGGAAGAGCAAGTCTGTAAGCTCGATCGCCAATTTTCTCAAGAATCTCATACGGACCGACGTATCTAGGAGACAACTTTCCACGCTTGCCAAATCTGACAACCCCTCTGAAAGGTGAAATCCTCAAAAATACTCTGTCTCCCTGTTCAAATATCAACGGTCTGCGTCTGACATTGGCGTATTTCGCTTGTCTATCCTGTGCCGTCTTCATTCGCTTCTGAATGATCTTCACTTTCTCGATCATCTCACGAATCATATCAGGCCCCAACTCTGGTACCTCAGAGATATCATCTCAGTACAACGGAGATCTGCACTTCTTTCCGTATAAAGCTTCGAACGGTGCCATCTCAATGCTAGTCTGATAGCTCTTGTTGTATGAAAACTCACACAACGGCAATGAATCTTGCCAACTAGTACCAAAGTCTAGTACTACAGCTCTCAGCATGTCCTCTAAAGTCTGGATAGTCTGCTCTGACTGTCCGTCTGTCTGAGGATGATAAGCAGTGCTCAGGTGTAAATTCGTACCCAAAGCTTGCTGCAAATTGTGCCAGAAGTGAGAAGTGAATCGTGGATCACGATCTGATACGATCGACTTCGGCACACCGTGCAATCTGACGACCTCTCTGACATACAACTCTGCCATCTGATCGTGTCGATAGGTCATTCTGTACGGAATAAAGCACGCTGATTTGGTCAGTCTGTCTATCATAACCCAAATCGCGTCACAGCCCCGTGAAGATCGAGGTAACTTCGTCACGAAATCCATGGAAATGTGATCCCATTTTCATTCAGGAATAGACAAACTCTGAAGTAAACCTCCGGGTTTCTTTCTTTCTGCCTTCACCTGCTGGCAATTCAAACATTTAGACACAAATTCTGCAATATCTGTCTTCATCTGCTTCCACCAGAATTGCGTATTCAAATCATTGTACATCTTCCTGCCACCTGGATGAATGCTGAACCGACTACAGTGCGCCTCTGACATGATCTGTCGTCTCAAATCTGAAACATTTGGCACAACTAAGCGGTTATTCACATATAGAACAGAATCTCTAACCTGATACTCTGATATATGACCAGCTCTGACCATATCAATCGATCTCTGAACTCTCGTATCTGTTCTCTGCGCTTGTTTGATCCTCAAAATCAGATCTGGCTCAATCTGAATTGCAGCAAGTCGCAACGGTCTACTCTCTGTATCAAATGTCAACCCAGACAAGCAACAATCCTCTACTAAATTTGATACACCTACTGTCGACAAGGAAAGAGCACATACCTTTCGACTCAAGGCGTCTGCCGCTGCATTCGACTTCCCTGGATAGTACTTGATCTCGCAATCAAAATCTTTCAGCAGATCAAGCCATCGTCGCTGCCTCATGTTCAACTCTGACTGAGAAAAGAGGTACTTCAGACTCTTATGATCGGAATAGATCTCAAATTTCTCGCTATACAAATAATGACGCCAGATCTTCAAGGCAAAGACAATCGCCGCCAATTCAAGATCATGAATCGGATAACGAGTTTCGTGTGGCTTCAACTGTCTAGAGTCGTAAGCTATCACATGCCCTCACTGCATAAGAACACATCCTAGCCCTCTGTGATATGCGTCACAGTATACAACGAACTCACCTGTACCTGAAGGAATCGTCAAGACAGGCGCACTAGTCAGCCTCTTCTTCAACTCCACAAAACTGGCTTCACAATCTTCGGACCACACAAATGGCATGTTCTTCTATGTAAACTGGGTGATAGGCTTCGCTATACTGGAGAAATCTCGGATAAAACGACGATAATACCCTGCTAGACCCATGAAACTGCGTATCTCTGGCACAGAAGTAAGTCTCGGCCAACTGATAATAGCCTCAACTTTACTCGGATCTTCCGCAATACCATCTCCAGATATAATGTGCCCCAAAAAGACAACCTGTTTCAGCCAGAATTCGCACTTGGACAATTTGGCGTATAACTGCTCTTTTCTCAAAGTCCGCAATACAATTCTCAAATGCTCTGCATGCTCAATCAGACTCTTCGAATATACCAAAATATCATCAATGAACACAATAAAAAAATCATCTAAATATCTCTGAAAGATGCGGTTCATCAAACTCATAAATACCGCTGGTGCATTCGTCAAACCGAAAGGCATAACAACAAACTCATAATGTCCGTACCTGGTTCGGAATGCAGTCTTCGGTATATCAACGTCTCTAACTCTGAGCTGATGATACCCTGATCTCAAATCAATCTTCGAGTAAACCGAAGACCCTTGAAGCTGATCAAATAAATCATCGATGCGCAGAAAAGGATACTTGTTCTTTACTGTTGCCTTGTTCAACTGTCTGTAATCAATACATAGTCGCATCGAACCATCTTTCTTTCTAACAAAAAGTACCGGAGCACCCAAGGTGATACACTGGGTCTGATATATCCCTTGGACAGAAGATCTTCCAATTGTGCTTTCAATTCTTTCAGTTCAATAGGCGCCATCCTATACGGAGCTCTCGAAATAGGAACACTGCCTGGAACAAGATCTATGCGGAAATCAACCTCTCGAACTGGGGGCAACCCCGGAATCTCATCAGGGAAAACTTCTGCAAACTCGCAAACCACTGGCAGATCTGCCAATGCTGGGCTCGACTTCAGTAAATCTACTGAATATACGAGAAAGCCCTCTGTTCCTCTCTGAAGCAATCTACTCATAGTCAGAGCAGATACTAAGGGAATCCGAGATCTGGAACCCTTACCGTAGAATTTCCACTCTTCGGTCAATTCAGGTCTGAACCTGACAATCTTGTGGAAACAATCTACAGTGGCCCTGTACTTGGTCAACATGTCTATACCAACTATACAATCAAAATCAGCTAAACCAAGTACTATACAATCTAGATCAATCTCATGCCCCTCAAACTGAAGCATACAGTGTCTAACAGTAGTCACAAATATCAAACCACTTCCCAACGGAGATGTAATAGACACTACAGTAGCCATCGACTCGACAGGCAAAGAGTGCAATAATGCAAAACGTTCATAGATGAATGTATGTGATGCACCTGTGTCAATCAACACATATGCAGGATAACCGCAAAGTAAACAGTTACCTGCAATCACGTCATCGGGCGCATCCTGAGCCTGCTCCTCTGTCAAGGCAAAGACACGAGCCTGCTGTCTGGAAGGTTGACTCACTGTCTGACTACCTCCTGGTCTTTGCTGGGTCTGTGTAGATGGTGGCTGGAAAGAGTGTACAGAGGATGCCTGTCTCTCAATCTGTGGCGCTGGTGCTGATGACCCCGTGCTCTGGAATCGTGGTGCACCTCTCTGGGGACAAACTCTGGCAAAGTATCCCGGTTTCCTACAGATGTTGCGGCGTCCCATAACTCCTTGACACTGCTCGGTGGCATGTCGCCCTCCGCACGAACTGCAATACACGCCACTATAATCTGAACCCTGACCTCTCTGTCAAGATCCACTTGAACTCGATGAACTATTCCCGGATTTCTTAAACTGTTTGCCCTTAGCCTTCAGAAATTCCTTCTTGCCGCTACTACTGGATCCACTGTCAAATCGAGGAGGAGGTGGTGGAAACTGTACGGTAGTAGGCTGTGGCTGTCTCTGCTCCTGAACACCGTAGGAAGCCCCTCGCTGCCTGATCAAGCCAGCCTCTGCTCCCTTCGCTCGGTTCAGTGCCTCCAAAAAAGTATTAGGCCGGCCCGTGTTCACCAAAGTAAAGACATCTGGATTCAACCCATTGATGAACTGATCGGCCACTGCCTCGTCGTTCCCAGCCACATGCGGTGCAAAGCGAAGCAACGCAGAAAATTTAGCAACATACTCCTCGATGTTCCACTGTCCCTGCCTCAGATTCGCAAATTCAGCCCCTTTATCTTTCTGGTAGGAGACGGGGAAGAAGCGCTGATAGAACTCATCTTTGAAGACTTTTTACGTAATGTCAATGCCTCGGTGTTCCAAGGCTCTCTTCGCAGTCAACCACCAGCTCTTTGCAACCTCTTGCAGCTGATGCCCTACCAGTTTCACACGTCGCTCATCAGTATATGCCAAAGACTCAAACAACATCTCGATATCATCAAGCCAGCTCTCGCACTCTACTGCACTCTCTGTGCCCTTCAGCGTAGGAGGATGGAAAAACTGAAACCTCTTCAATAAGGTCTCCATCGGCGTAGCGGTGACATCCATCTGTGCACCTGATGTGCTACCCTGCTCTGGCTGTGGTATACGTCTAGGCGGCATAAATCTGATTATCAAACTGATTAGTACAGAATAAATATCATCTGTCTCAGCCCTCCTCTGATCATAAACCTCTGATCGAGAATCGGTTCTGATTCAGGATTGACAAGTATATGCTGTAAATCAACTCAGATAATGTAACAACATATAATAGGGAAAGCAATAAATCATGCTAGCACATCAAAAGCAAGGAAGATGACTCGATCTACCCCGCTCATTCTATTCTATCTCAGTCTACAGAACCTACTGCTCTGATACCACCTGTTGTGGGGACCCGGGCTCTAACTCAATTCTTTTGGGATTTATTGGATCTTTGCTCGAAAACGTGGGTCAAAATTTTGCTTTTAACATTAATTCAAATGTATAATTAAAGCATAACATGTCTTTATATTACTTAAACAACATAATCTACATACAAGTCTGTTTAGTACAATCTTACGCTAGTGTTTAAATACCAACTACAAACATCAGTAGTACAAGTCTAATAAGCAAACACTAGAAATCTTCAACGCCCGAGATCTCCACGCTATCATCAATCTCTCATCTAGCTCGAGACCCAGATCCTGCCCCACCTGTTGCCATGCACACATACAGACACGACAACAGCCGGATAACTCCGGTGAGAACAAATCCCAGTATAAAACATGTATGCATGCAATGTAATAAATCATACACCAATGCATAGCATATATCAATGCACATGAATATAAAATCTACAACATGTAAAGGAATACAAATATGTATTCAACCTCTAATTCTTGACTCGATTCATTTCTACTCTAGGGATCCCGGTGTGAATAAGACGGTCTGTCACCTACCCAACCACTCGGGGCGACGGTACGTCTTATTCCTAGACTTCGGTCAACTCTGTATCGAGGGTCTACACATAGAGTAAATCTGCTCCTAGGCGTCGATACACCGAAACGTCTAGTTTTGGCCAATCTGCCAATATCTCCTATCTCAAAACTCGAATATAAATCAATAAATAAGACATTACATAATCAAATGTAATAACAATCTAGTATGTGATTTAGGGAAACTCGTATCAAATCTGAATCGAGTTGTGCAATCCCGTGACCACATGAATTATACCTTTCTTGTCGAATAGTCGGTGTCGTAGTCGGAGTCTTGCGTTCACAATAGCCAATACAAATCTGAAATGGCATAATCAATGTGCTAAATATCAAAACACAACTCAAACAATCTTGTGCAATTCAATAATCGGTCTCGGTATAAAATCGACGGCATAACGACGTACTTCTTCCATACCGATAACTCAACAACACCAAGCTCAATATCAACAATTCATAATCTCATCAAAACACAATATCATACTGAATTTATTCCATCTCAACTCAATAAATATGCTGGAAAATGGAAACAACGTCATACATTATCTGAAAATCGATCCAATTGTATTTCTACGATACTCAATATACCAAGAACACATATCTCTAACAAAATCATAACTTCTCCAACACATATATTTCGAGACATGCTGGAAATGAACAATACTTACATCCTCTTGTAGCCAATGATGCAAGGATCACAAATCCGGACTCGAAATTAAAATCGAATGGCTAGTTGTTGCATAATCTCAATTCTAATATGAAGAAGGTTTAAAGGAAACAAGGCATGCTCTCGGTTCTCTCTTTTTTTCCTGAATGAAGAACGAAGATTCAGCAGCTTCATATATATATACATGCCATGTGTCAAGCCAAGAAACAAAGGTGGCATTTTTGCATGCAGCACCGCAGGTGCAGTGTCTCGGGACCGCGGGTGCGCTATGCTCTAGGTAGCCCTTTCATTTTCTGAAATTCATCGACCGCGGGTGCGGTCTCTGCAAGACCGCGGGTGCGGTAATGCTACGGCCAAACTTCAAAATTCTGAATAATACACCGCAGGTGCGGTCTTGTCTGAGGCGTAGGTGCGGTATGGCTTCGGCCATTCTTTCAAAATTCTCATTTTTATGTCATGCATTCTCATCTCTTCAAATCTAACATCAATGACAACTGATAATTCTCGAGCCTTACAAATATTGATGATATTGATGTTGTGAGAGAGTTCTGTGATGTATTTTGTAAGGCTCGAGATTATTAATCTTCATTAACGTGAAACTCGGAAGGTATGAGAATGCATGAAGTGCAATGAGGGGAGAAAAGACATGAGAAATTAGAGTTTTTGAGTACAAGAGAGACCGCACCTGTGGGGACCCGGGCTCTAATTCTTTTTCTTGGGATTAAATGGATCGTTATTCTAAAATGTGGGTCAAATTTTTCGCTTTTACATTTAATCAAATGTAATTAAACAAGCATAAGTTCTTTATTAAATTTACAACATACAAACACAATACATGTCTTATTCTGTATGTCCTCAACTAACCAGTATTAAAAGACAGTACATAATAAAAGACAACTACTGGTCCATCTGCTACGCCCGTGATCTCCACGCTAACACGATCATCTCTGTCTCGACCCAGATCCTGCCCCACCTGTTGTTATGCACACATACAGACATAACAACAGCCGGAAAACCGGTGAGAACAAATCCCAGTATAAACATGTATACATGCATTAAAACAATCTAAAACATGAAACATGCTAATATGAATGTCATTCATATATAATCATGCAATGCGAGTCTAATCATGCCTAGACGCGACTCGACTAGAACTCTAGGGATCCCGTTGTGAATAAGACGATCTATCACCTACCCTCCCAATCGGGGTGACGGTATGTCTTATTCCTAGACTTCGGCCTGATCTGTATCGACATCTACAATAGGGGCGGTGATCTTCCCCTAAGCTGTGATATCGCCGAACATCTAGAAGTCTGGATGATCTCGCAGACTTTCCTATCTTAATGCATGAATACACAATCTGTAAACAAGCATAATCATTCTAATGCAATGCCACATGATCTGTAAACAAAGCATAGCAAGATTTGTATACAAGTTCTATAAACAAATCTATAAACAATCATAATCATATCTAGATATAAACAATAAAACAAGTATGTGATTTTGGTTGGGAAACTCAAATGTGATCTCATTTGAGTCGTAATTCCCCAAACAAAACATGTACTATACCTTTCGTCGCACAATCGCTGTCACGGTCGTCAAGACGAATCTGAAATGGAAATGTTGATACATAATCTATCAATCTTTAATCTAATCAACACCTGTCCAAGTCAATACTTGATTTCAGTACAATTTGACGGCATAACGACGTAATTCTCGATACCGGTCAATCAAATTCTCAACACATATCAACACATTATCAATCTAAACTCATCAACTCATAATCATCATCCTAAACATGTCATAGTACCCAAAATCTGCATATTTAGTTCTAAACATGCTATACAATCGTAACAATTGCATATGACATCCGATAATCGATCCGTTTACGGTTCTACAACCTCTACCAGTTCAAGAACATAGTATGAAGTTCAATTCATCATTTTGCCATCACCTAAATATCAAAACATGCTGGAATTGAATGAAACTTACATTACTTGTAGCTAATACGGAGGGGAGTTCAAAACCGCAATCGGATTTAAATTTGGATGTGTAAATCTTACACAAGCTCTATTCTAAGGTAGAAAGTAGCTTACCTTTTCCTAAGACTATCCTCGGTGGTTTGCTGATAGAATGGCAAAGAAAGAAAACCATTTATATATATATTGCATGATTCGATACACATGGCTCATCCTTTGCAATACACGTCTCGCGCATATGCGCGGTCACTACTCGCGCATATGCGCGAGACCTACTGTCTCGGCACTTGGCAGAAAATAACACTCGCGCATATGCGCCACTTATCTCGCGCATGTGCGCCACAGCTACTGGACGTGTCGCGCATATGCGCGCATTGTCTCGCGCATGTGCGCCAAGGCTACTGTAAATGTCGCGCATATGCGCCACTTATCTTCGCGCATATGCGCCAACTGTTCTGTCCAAATTTTAAGATTTTCTCCTCTTGTCCATGTATTTCCTATTCTCATCTCAATTAACACTCCTCATTATATATATATACATACTCATATATTCCGAGTATTATGTCGATGAGAACTATAAATCTCGAGCCTTACATTTCTCCCCCTCTAAGAAATGATTTCGCCCTCGAAATCGCAAACAAATTATCAAACATGCATGACAAGTAATATAATCAATACTGAAAATTTACTTACATCATGCAAATAACTCGGGATGTTTCTGCCTCATGTCTGCCTCTGTTTCCCAAGTCGCTTCCTCAATACCATGACGACTCCACTGAACTTTCACAAGTGGAATAGTCTTCGTTCTGAGTTGCTTATCTTTCCGATCAAGAATCTGTATCGGTTGTTCCACATAGCTCAAAGTCTGATCAAGTTCAGCTTCGTCAGCTTGAATAACATGAGAAACATCTGACATGTACTTACGCAACATTGATACATGAAACACGTCATGTATTCCCGATAGAGAAGGAGGAAGTGCAAGTCGATAAGCTCGATCGCCAATCTTCTCAAGAATCTCGTAAGGACCAATGTATCGAGGAGATAGTTTTCCGCGTTTGCCAAATCGAACAACGCCTCTGAATGGATAAATCTTTAAGAATACTCTATCTCCTGCCTCAAATACTAACGGTCTACGTCTGATATTGGCATACTTTGCTTGTCGATCTTGTGCTGTCTTCATCCTCTTCTGAATGAGTTTCACCTTCTCTGTCATGTCACGAATCATATCTGGCCCAAGTTCTGGTACATCTGAGATATCATCCCAATATAGCAGAGATCTGTACTTCTTGCCATACAAAGTTTCAAACGGTGCCATTTCAATGCTCGTCTGATAGCTGTTATTGTAAGAAAATTCGCAAAGTGGTAGAGAATCTTGCCAACTAATGCCAAAATCTAGCACGACGGCTCTCAACATATCCTCTAGAGTCTGGATAGTCCGTTCTGACTGTCCGTCTGTCTGAGGATGATAAGCAGTACTCAGGTGTAATGCCGTACCCAAGGTCTGCTGTAAACTGTGCCAAAAGTGAGAAGTAAATCGTGGATCACGATCTGATACGATAGACTTCGGCACTCCATGTAATCTGACTACCTCTCGAATATATATCTCCGCCATCTGATCTTGTCTATACGTCATTCTGTATGGAATGAAACAAGCAGATTTGGTCAATCTGTCAATAATGACCCAAATCGCATCGCAGCCTTTAAATGATCGAGGTAACTTTGTCACGAAATCCATGGAAATGTGATCCCATTTCCATTCTGGAATAGATAAACTCTGAAGTGACCCACCAGGCTTCTTCCTCTCAGCTTTCACCTGTTGGCAGTTCAAACATGTAGACACAAATTCGGCAATGTCTGACTTCATTTGCTTCCACCAGAATTGTGTCTTCAAGTCATTGTACATCTTTCTGCCACAAGGATGAATACTGAACCGACTACAATGTGCCTCTGACAGAATCTGCTGTCTTAAATCTGCAACATCTGGCACAACTAGACGGTTATTCACGTACAACACATGATCTCGTACCTGATATTCTGATACATGCCCTGATCTGACCATTTGAATCGATCTCTGCACATTCTGATCGGTTCTTTGTACTTCCTTGATCCTCATAATCAAATTGGGCTCAACTTGGATCGTAAAAAGTCGTAGTGGCTTACTATCTGTATCAAATTCTAATCCAGATGTACAGCAATTTTCAACTAACTTGTTAACACCTATCGTCGATAAGGACAAAGAACATACCTTACGACTCAAGGCATCTGCTGCTGCATTTGACTTCCCTGGATAATATTTGATTTCACAGTCAAAGTCTTTCAGAAGATCTAGCCATCTACGCTGCCTCATATTCAGTTCTGATTGAGAAAATAGGTACTTTAAGCTCTTGTGATCGGAAAATATCTCAAATTTTTCGCCGTAGAGATAATGACGCCAAATCTTTAATGCAAATACGATAGCCGCCAATTCCAGATCATGAATGGGGTATCGGATCTCGTGTGGCTTCAATTGTCTCGAGGCGTATGCGATCACATGGCCTCGCTGCATAAGAACACATCCCAAACCTCTATGAGAAGCATCACAATATACAACGAAATCACCCGTACCTGAAGGTATCGTCAGTACTGGAGCACTGGTCAGCTTTTTCTTCAACTCTAGAAAGTTAGACTCGCACTCCTCTGACCAAACAAATGGTGCATTCTTTTGCGTCAATTGAGTTATTGGCTTTGCAATACTGGAGAAATCTTTGATAAATCTTCTATAGTATCCGGCTAAGCCCATGAAACTGCGTATTTCTGGTACAGAAGTCGGTCTCGACCAACTGATCACAGCTTCCACTTTACTCGGATCTACAGAAATACCATCTCCAGAAATGATATGCCCCAAGAATACAACTCGATTCAGCCAAAACTCACACTTTGACAATTTTGCATACAATCTCTCATTTCTTAGTGTCTGTAACACAATTCTGAGATGATTTGCAAGCTCATTCCTGTTCTTAGAATACACCAGAATATCATCTATGAAAACGATCACAAAATCATCTAAATACCTCTGAAACACTTGGTTCATCAAGCCCATAAATACCGCTGGAGCATGGTTAAACCAAAAGGCATGACAATAAATTCGTAATGTCCATACCTGGTTCGAAATGCTGTCTTCGGTATGTCTATATCTCGAACTCTGAGCTGATGATACCCAGAACGCAAATCAATCTTCGAATACACGGTGGATCCCTGCAACTGATCAAATAAATCATCAATCCTAGGCAAAGGATATTTATTCTTGATCGTTGCCTTGTTCAGTTGCCTGTAATCAATACATAAACGCATCGAACCATCTTTCTTTCGCACAAACAGTACCGGAGCGCCCCAAGGAGATACATTAGGTCTGATATATCCCTTGGCTAGAAAATCTTCTAATTGTGCTTTCAATTCTTTTAGTTCAATAGGTGCCATCCTATACGGAGCTCTCGAAATAGGAACGGTACCTGGTACAAGTTCAATGCTAAAATCTACCTCTCGAACCGGAGGTAATCCTGGGATTTCATCTGGAAAAATATCTGGAAATTCCCGTACTACTGGCAGATATGCCAATGCCGGGCTCGACTTCTGCATATCTACAGCATAAATAAATAAACCATCTGCTCCTTTTTGTAACAATCTGTTCATAGTAAGAGCCGAAATCAAGGGAATCCGAGATCTAGAACCCTTCCCGTAGAATTTCCACTCGTCTGTCATCTCGGGTCTGAATCTGACAATCTTATGGAAACAATCCACGGTAGCTCTGTACTTCGTTAGCATGTCAATACCGACTATACAATCAAAATCAGCTAGACCCAACACTATACAATCTAGGTCAATCTCATGCCCCTGAAACTGTAGAATGCAATGTCTGACCGTAGTTACAGATATCAATCCACTTCCCAACGGAGAATTAATCGACTCAACATCTAACAAAGACTCAACAGGCAGTGAATGCAATAATGCAAATCGTTCTGAGATGAATGTATGCGATGCACCAGTATCTATCAATATATAAGCAGGATAACCGCAAAGGGAACAGTTACCTGCTATAACATCATCTGGGGCATCCTGGGCTTGCTCTTCAGTCAAGGCAAACACTTGGGCCTGTTGCCTCGGAGGTTGGCTCACGGTCTGGCTACCTCTGCCTCGGGGCTGCGTCTGTGTCTGTGGTGGCTGAAAGGAGTGAACAGATGAGGCTTGCCTCTCAGGCTGAGCTACAGATGCAGATGACCCTGCACCTTGAAATCTCTGTGAGCTTTTCTGGGGACACACTTTGCCGAAGTGCCCCTGTTGTCTACATATGTTACATCTGCCCACTACACCCTGGCACTGCTCTGTCGCATGTCTACCCCCACAAGAACTGCAGTAGACACCTGTATACCTGGTACTCTGATCAGAACCCCCTGTCTGGATCCACTGGAGCTTGAAGAACTGCTCCCAGGTCTTTTGAACTGCTACCCTTTTGCTTTCAACTGATCCTTTCGCCCGCTGCTACTACCGCCGCTTTCAAATCTAAGAGGAGGTTGTGCTGGAGGTAGTGGTGGTCTCGGACTTGGAGCAACATACGGAGCACTCCGTTGCCTAAGCAATCCGGCTTCTGCTCCTTTGGCACGGTTCAATGCCTCAGCGAAATTGTTGGGTCTTCCAGTATTTACCAACGTAAAGATATCGGGATTTAAGCCGTTTATGAACTGATCTGCCACGGCTTCATCACTACCTGAAACATGGGGTGCAAAGCGAAGCAAGGAAGAAAATTTAGCGACGTACTCTTCGATGTTCAGTTGCCCTTGCCTGAAATTTGCAAACTCAGCGCCTTTATCTTAACGGTAGGATATAGGAAAGAATCGCAGATAAAACTCTGTCTTGAACACTTTCCATGTAATCTCCGTGCCACGCTGTTCCAATGCTCTTTTGATGTTCATCCACCAATTCTTAGCCACGTCTTGCAGTTGATGGCCAATGAGTTTAACTCTTTTCTCGTCACTGTATTCGAGAGACTCGAACAACATCTCAATATCTTCCAACCAGCTTTCACATTCGATTGCGTTTTCAGTACCCCGTAAGGTAGGTGGTCGGAAAGACTGGAATCGTTTGAGCAATGTCTCCATTGGCGTAGCAGTAACATCCATTGGATCCCCGGATGTGTTACCCTGTTCTGGTGCTGTGGGTCGTAGAGACACTGCTGCTCTTCTAGGAGGCATGTATCTGATATTCAACAAGTTAGTATACAAACTATACAAACTGTTTCAGCCCTCCTCTGATCATTTACCTCTGATCCAGAATCGGTTCTGATTCAGTCTTTACTAACACATGCTGTAATACAAGTCAGAAAATCATACAACATGCAATAAGGAAAGCACTAATCACGATATGCTAGCATGATATAAACAAGGAAGATAACTCGATCTACCCCGCTCATTCTATCCTATCCTAGTCTAAAGGAACTATCGGCTCTGATACCACCTGTTGTGGGGACCCGGGCTTTAATTCTTTTTCTTGGGATTAAATGGATCGTTATTCTAAAATGTGGGTCAAATTTTTCGCTTTTACAGTTAATCAAATGTAATTAAACAAGCATAAGTTCTTTATTAAATTTACAACATACAAACACAATACATGTCTTATTCTGTATGTCCTCAACTAACCAGTATTAAAAGACAGTACATAATAAAAGACAACTACTGGTCCATCAGCTACGCCCGTGATCTCCACGCTAACGCGATCATCTCTGTCTCGACCCAGATCCTGCCCCACCTGTTGTTATGCACACATACAGACATAACAACAGCCGGAAAACCGGTGAGAACAAATCCCAGTATAAACATGTATACACGCATTAAAACAATCTAAAACATGAAACATGCTAATATGAATGTCATTCATATATAATCATGCAATGCGAGTCTAATCATGCCTAGACGCGACTCGACTAGAACTCTAGGGATCCCGTTGTGAATAAGACGATCTATCACCTACCCTCCCAATCGGGGTAAAGGTATGTCTTATTCCTAGACTTCGGCCTGATCTGTATCGACATCTACAATAGGGGCGGTGATCTTCCCCTAAGCTGTGATATCGCCGAACATCTAGAAGTCTGGATGATCTCGCAGACTTTCCTATCTTAATGCATGAATACACAATCTGTAAACAAGCATAATCATTCTAATGCAATGCCACATGATCTGTAAACAAATCATAGCAAGATTTGTATACAAGTTCTATAAACAAATCTATAAACAATCATAATCATATCTAGATATAAACAATAAAACAAGTATGTGATTTTGGTTGAGAAACTCAAATGTGATCTCATTTGAGTCGTAATTCCCCAAACAAAACATGTACTATACCTTTCGTCGCACAATCGCTGTCACGGTCGTCAAGACGAATCTGAAATGGAAATGTTGATACACAATCTATCAATCTTTAATCTAATCAACACCTATCCAAGTCAATACTTGATTTCAGTACAATTTGACGGCATAACGACGTAATTCTCGATACCGGTCAATCAAATTCTCAACACATATCAACACATTATCAATCTAAACTCATCAACTCATAATCATCATCCTAAACATGTCATAGTACCCAAAATCTGCATATTTAGTTCTAAACATGCTATACAATCGTAACAATTGCATATGACATCCGATAATCGATCCGTTTACGGTTCTACAACCTCTACCAGTTCAAGAACATAGTATGAAGTTCAATTCATCATTTTGCCATCACCTAAATATCAAAACATGCTGGAATTGAATGAAACTTACATTACTTGTAGCTAATACGGAGGGGAGTTCAAAACCGCAATCGGATTTAAATTTGGATGTATAAATCTTACACAAGCTCTATTCTAAGGTAGAAAGTAGCTTACCTTTTCCTAAGACTATCCTCGGTGGTTTGCTGATAGAATGGAAAAGAAAGAAGACCATTTGTAGTGACCCGTTCCAGAATCACCTACTAATCAGAACTTAAGCATGCAAAATTAACATTTAAAACTGAATCAGGTAATACAGCGGAAAAAACAGTAATACAACCCAATCGAATCTGTAAGTACAAAATACTTAAACAACCAGATCGAACTAAATACCAAGAACGAATACCAATAACTACAAGTCAACCTCTGCCAGCTCCCTGTCCACTCCCTCCTGGACCGTCCAACCTGAGACCTGCCCCATCGAATAGGGTGTCCAAAACAGAGATAAACCGAGGACGTGAGCATAAAACGCTCAGCACCGAAAGCATGAGTATACAAGACTATGACATGCATGTATGCAAAATGTACTGGATACCACGATCTGGGTATAACGAAATACTGCTCAGGTAAATGACGTCAAGGTATGTAGCACTCTGCGCCGTCGCACCAGGAGGTGGCTCCCATACCAAAATAAACCTGTGGATATACCGGTGACCTGACCACCGTCGGCCAACGGGGTCCAACCATCCACAACAAACGAGGGCTGAGCACCCTCTCAACAGGCTATCTCAAAGATAATCAGGCTCAACATGATTATGCAAATGCCGCATAATAAACCATGCATCATATGACAGATAATAATGCAACATATAAACATGCAACACATAGCAAAGTATACTCAATCCTGCTATCTCGGATAGTACTTTCGTACCTCAAACCAGTAGATCCTAGCAATCAGCCCTAGAATCAAGCCTGCGTCCGTAGTCAGCCCACTGATGCCGCTAGCTCCCAACTAGAGCACAATTCCGCTGCAAAACCAGTAGCTCCCCGCTAGTGCCTAAACCTCGGGAAAAGACTAGAAACCCATCAGAAACGACTAAAACGCTCTGGAACACTCGGAATTGGCGAGTAACAAATGAAGCCTCGCGCCTCTATTTATAGACAACGATCGGTAGATCCGACCCACTTCGGACGATCCGATCCGACACACTTAGGACAATCCGAACCCTGATCGGACGATCCGAATCCTGCATGTCTTCCACGTGTCCAGCCACCTGTCTTCGGACGATCCGAACCCTGATCGGACGATCCGAACCTTGTATGTCTTCCACGTGTCCAGCCACCTGTCTTCGGACGATCCGAACCCTGATCGGACGATCCGAACCCTGATCGGTCCTTCCGATCCCACCGAAATAATATTTAATCCAATAATTAACTCAAATTAGGCATCGGGATACTACATTCTCCCCCCCTAAAAAGGATTTCGTCCGCGAAATCGAGTCTGAAAAATGACAATTTTGAACAACAATACATTCAACTTAAGAATGAATTACAACTGAAAGTACAACTGAAATTACAATCATAACTGAAAATACTACAACTAGAACAACTCTGGATGCTCTGACCGCATGCGACTCTCTAGTTCCCAAGTAGCTTCTTCAGTACCTCGGCGCTGCCACTGCACTAAGACAAGAGGAATAGTCTTATTCCGCAGTACCTTATCCTTCCGGCCTAAGATCGAAACCGGTCTTTCCACAAAAGACAAATCCGGATTCAGCTGAACTTCTGTCGGATGCAAAACATGAGACTCATCCGCTACGTATCTGAAAGCGGACCGGTTACGGTGGCCGGAAACGCAACGGAAGCAAAAATTTTAAGTTTTTAGAGCAAAATTTCGGCCACCTCCTTTTGTGCAATATTTACATTTCAAACACAATAAATCATACATAGGGTGTTTGTAGAAAATTTTACCTATCAACCCCTTAGAGTTGATGAATGGCTCCAACTAAAGTGTAAACACTTTAGCTCTTGTATGGATGAAAATCTACAAGCACACCTACTTCCTCTTCAAGAATTAGGCCCACCACTTAGCTTTGTAAACCCCTTCAAATATTGCACTAGAAATATTTGAAGATTTATCAAAAAGAAGTGAGTATTCTCCAAGAAAATGAAGAACACAAGATGAGAGAAAAATATGGAGAGAAAAGCCTTGAAGTTTCGGCCAAGTGAGGAGGGAAGAGTGAGGAGTGAAGTCTAGTCTTGGGTGTGGGAAAAGTTGGGAGAAAAGTTGCATGCCTTTGCAATTTTTTAATCAAAAATATTCCACACCTCTTCACCTCCCAAGCATGCAAACTCTAGCATGTCTCACATATATTATATGGTTTTTAACACATTAAAAACCATAGACTAAATTTTAATTATCTCAAACATTTTTGAGATTAATTAAATACTACTTGAATTTATTCAAGTCCCACTAGTTAAATAATTATTTTAATTGAGCTCTACAAGACTCAATATTATTAATTCAACACTTGAATTATTTTTAATTATTTGGACTCTACTAGGTCCACTAGTGTTTAATTAATTCAACACTTGAATTAATTTAATTTAGTCTCCAATAATGTTTATGAAAATCACAATTTTCAACTACATTATTCACTTGGCCAAATTTTAATCTTAGAAACACTTCCATAAATTAAAATTTATATTTCTCTCTTAGAAGTCATACTTCTATTTTTCTTAACGCTTATAAACACATTTATAAGCCGTTCAACACATTGAACTATTTTACTTCTCATCGGGATTTACCAAGCAAGTACTTGTGTGGCCCTCAATGGTTCATTGATACAACTAGCCGTGGGTTCACATCTCTATGTGATTCGGACTAAACATGTCCTTATTCGAGCATACCCCAATTGCTCCATTCTTACTTATCAACTCCTTGATAGTAAGAACGTCAGAACTCAAGTCTGATAGTACCCAACCAATCACGTTAAACGCCTAGCAGCATCGCTTACGTGATTCCCTAGGTATCACATGATAGTGCCTGCAAGAACCATTCAATTATGGTTAGCGTACAGTACGGTCCCTTCAACTCATATATCCCGACCGATTCGACAACTATTGGTCTATCGAGAGTTGTCAATGAATCGATACTATGTGTCATGTCGTGGTTGCATCGATGGTGTAATCTATGAAACCCCTTTCATAATTACCACCATACTCTGATCAGAGATTTCAACCCACATATACATGAAAAACACATAGGATATCCATACCCGTAGGTAAGCGGTGAATCCCCGGCTACAATGCATCGACTCCTATATGTTTCGCCGTAACACCCAACCTTGCCACCTGATGACCCCATAAGAGTCGGTAAACAAGACAAAGTGAAACGCTAGCATATAGAGTCTCAATGTTGTCCCGGGTCATAAGGACTAATGGTGTACAACCATAAACTAGGACTTTTCCACTCGATAAGTGAGAACCACTTGGAAAGTCCTTTCTAGAGGGTTTTTCAGTGCACTCTACCAGGAGCACCTATCTGCATGCTCGGACATCACAATGTCCCCTACCAATGAAACATGGTACTCACATCGCAGATACTAGTCTCTAACTCGAGCGGCCTTTATCCTTCTTAGTGGCGGCTGAATCGACTAGGAACGGTTTAGAATATACAGTATTCCAAATATGAGTTTCATGATACTCATCATATGAGCATCTCATATTCTTTCTACTATTTGTATATTCAAGGACTTTATCTATGCAACAAGCATGGGTATAAAGATAAAGATGCGCCAAATTAATAAATTGAAATATTATTAAAATAAAGATCGTTTATACAAAGAGTTTCATTGTGAACAGTCGGCCAACACTTGGCTCGACGTGCACCTACTCTAACAATCTCCCACTTGCACTAGAGCCAACTACCTATATGCTTTAGACCCATTGATTCGCGATGCTTCTCGAACGATGGTCCTGGTAAAGGCTTAGTTAGTGGATCAGCAACATTATCTGCGGAGCCGACTTTGTCAATCACGACATCTCCTCTTTCCACGATCTCTCTGAGGATGTGGTACTTTCTCAATACGTGTTTGGACTTCTGATGAGACCTTGGCTCCTTCGCCTGAGCTATGGCTCCCGTGTTGTCACACATCACCGGGATAGGAGCAACTCCATTTGGAATGACGCCCAACTCTTGGACGAAATTCCTAATCCAAACAGCCTCCTTTGCTGCAGCCGATGCAGCAATGTATTCTGCCTCAGTGGTGGAATCCGCAGTACTGTCTTGCTTGAAACTCTTCCAAGAGACAGCACCACCATTGAGCATGAATATGAATCCGGAGGTTGACTTCGAGTCATCAACATCGCTTTGGAAGCTAGAGTCGGTATAGCCTTCCAATTTCAGTTCTCCACCCCCATAGACCAAGAACAACTTATTGGTCCTTCTCAAATACTTGAGGATGTCTTTCACAGCTTTCCAGTGTGGAAGACCGGGGTTGGATTGATATCTACTCACTACACTTAGTGCAAATGCCACGTCAGGACGTGTAGATATCATCCCATACATGATACTACCAATGGCTGAAGCATACGGAATTCGTGTCATCGCCGCTATCTCTGCATCAGTCTTGGGAGACATAGACTTGGATAGGGACACGCCATGACACATTGGTAGATGTCCTCTCTTGGACTCATCCATCGAGAACCGCTTCACGATGGTATCAATGTATGTGGACTGGGTGAGACCAAGCAATCTTTTTGATCTATCTCTATAGATCTGTATTCCCAATACAAAAGATGCTTCACCCAAGTCCTGCATTGAGAACTTACTTGCTAACCATATCTTAGTTGATTGCAACATTCCTACATCATTCCCAATGAGTAGAATGTCATCAACATAAAGAACTAGGAATGTCACAGCACTCCCACTGACCTTCTTATACACACAGGGTTCCTCAGGATTCTTAGTAAAACCAAACTCTTTGATTGTACTATCGAATCTGAGGTTCCAACTCCTCGATGCCTGCTTAAGACCATAAATAGATCTTTGAAGTTTGCATACCATATGCTCACTTCCGATAGATGTGAAACCCTCAGGTTGAGACATGTAAATTTCTTCCTTAATATCCCCATTAAGGAAGGCTGTCTTAACATCCATCTGCCATATCTCATAGTCGTACCATGCAGCTATGGCTAGCAATATCCTAATGGACTTGAACATCGCAACTGGAGAAAAGGTTTCCTCATAGTCAACACCTTGCCTTTGAGTATACCCTTTTGCTACCAATCGCGCCTTGAAGGTCAATACCTTCCCATCCGCCCCAAGTTTCCTCTTGTAAATCCATTTACACCCTATGGGAACAATTCCCTCAGGTGGATCCACGAGATTCCACACTTGGTTCGAATGCATGGAATTCATCTCAGATTCCATTGCTTCAAGCCACTTGGATGAATCGGCATCCGATAACGCTTCCTTGAAAGTCCTTGGATCACATCCAAGGTTAGGCTCATCATGGCCCTCTTCAAGAAGCAGACCATACCTCACAGGTGGTCTCGAGACTCTCTCGGTTCTTCTAGGAGCTTGTATCTCCTCACTTGGCTTCTCGGGTGTGGGTTCTACAACTGTGGGTGTCTCTCGAACCTCTTCGAGTTCTATCATCTCGCCTTTTCTATCTAATAGAAATTCCTTTTCCAAAAAGGTTGCGTTCCTAGAAACAAACACCTTTGTTTCTTGGGGATGATAGAAATAATATCCAATGGAATTTCTTGGGTATCCCACAAAGTAGCATAAAATGGATCGACTATCCAATTTATCTCCCACTGTCTGCTTCACATAAGCAGGACACCCCCATATTCTAAGATAAGAATACTTGGGAGGCTTACCCATCCATATCTCATATGGAGTCTTGTCAACTGCCTTTGTATGGACATTGTTCAACAACAGTGCCGCTGTTTCAAGCGCATATCCCCAAAAGGATGGCGGCAACTCCGTGAACCCCATCATAGACCGAACCATGTCCATCAAAGTCCGGTTACGACGCTCCGAAACACCATTTAACTGTGGTGTAGCTGGCGGAGTCCACTGCGAGAGAATCCCATTCTCTCTAAGATACTCTTGGAACTCGGCACTCAAGTACTCACCACCTCGATCCGATCGAAGTGTCTTGATGCTTCGTCCCAATTGCTTCTCTACTTTACTTCTGAATTCTTTGAACTTTTCAAAGGCTTCAGACTTGTATTTCATCAAATACACATACCCATACCTCGAATGGTCATCGGTAAAGGTGATGAAGTAGGCATGTCCATGCTTAGTGGTGATGCTAAGTGGACCGCACACATCGGTATGGATCAAATCCAATAACCCTTTGGCTCGCTCCGCATGGCCCTTAAAGGGAATTTTGGTCATCTTTCCTTTCAGACAGGATTCACAAGTCGTGAGAGCGTTAATATCAGACATATCAAACATGCCAACTCCCACTAGCTTGTTCATCCTTCTTGAGGAAATATGTCCTAATCGAGCATGCCATAATTGTGCCGAATTAAGAGTATCTTGTTTGCGCTTATTTGTTGTTGTTATCGTTTGGACATTGTTAAGTGGAATATCTTTTAATTTTAAGGTGTAGAGATTGTTTTCAAGTTCACCGGTACCAACTAAACATTCATTCTTGTAAATATTGCAAACACCTTTGCCAAATAAACAAGAATATCCATCAATATCAAGCATAGGAATGGAAATAATGTTTTTAATCAAGTCTGGTACGAACAAAACATCTCTTAATACAAACTTAAAATCATTGTTCAAAATTAAACAAATATCTCCTACGGCTTTGGCAGCAACTCTTGCTCCATTGCCCATCCTTAAGAAGGTCTCACCCTCTCGGAGCCTCCTACTTCTTCCCATCGCCTGCAAGTCATTACAGAGATGTGAGCCACAGCCGGTATCCAATACCCCAGCAACTCTTGCTCCATTGCCCATCCTTAAGAAGGTCTCACCCTCTCGGAGCCTCCTACTTCTTCCCATCGCCTGCAAGTCATTACAGAGATGTGAGCCACAGCCGGTATCCAATACCCAAGAAGTAGAGTTAATCGAGATATTTACTTCAATAAAGAACATACCTTTGCCAGAACCCTTCTGCGCAAGATATTCCCTGCAGTTACGCCTCCAATGTCCAGGCTTCTTGCAGTGGTGACAGATGTCAACAGTCTTTTCAGCCTTCACTGGCGCGGCTGCCACAACGGGACACAGACTCTGCCTCTTCAAGGGCACGCTCTTCTTGGTACGCTGGAAAGAACGCTTCTTTCCCTTCCCAGGTGGACCGGTCTTCGTGCCAGATGAAGAGCCCACATAAAGATCCTGCTTCTCCTTTTTGATTGTGGACTCAAAGGTCACAAGCATGTTCACCAATTCTTCAAGGCTGGGCTCGAGCTTGTTCATATTGAAGTTCACAACGAAAGGATCGAAAGAGCTAGGCAGCGATAGCAGCAACACATCAGTGGTCAACTCCGAAGGCAACACCAAATCCATGCCTACGAGCTTGTCCACGAGCCCAATCAACTTTAGGCCATGCTCATGGACCGAAGTCCCATCTCGCATGCGTAAAGTGATGAGCTCCTTTACTGTGGCATGCCTCAAAGGCCGAGTCTGCTCTCCGAAGAGCTCCTTGAGGTGCATATGAATGTCAGCAGCATTCTTTGCATCCTCGAATCGCCTTTGCAGCTCATCGTTCATTGAAGCCTGCATATAACACTTCGCCTTCAAGTCATGGTCACACCATTCCTTGTAGGTCTGCAATTCCTCAGGAGTGCAGCCTATAGGAGCCTCAGCAGGGGGCGCCTCAGTCAGTGTATACGCGATCTTCTCCGAGTTTAGGACAATCTTTAAATTTCTTAGCCAAGTGATATAGTTTGGTCCGGTTAGAATGTGTTTTTCGAGAATGACGGAAAACGGGTTGCGAATTGATGACATGTCAAAGATTGTACTGAAAAGTAAAACAGATAAATGTTAATGACTATTTTAAAATATTTAATAAGATATAAAGTTTGGACTTTTACTTTATAAATAATCGCTCCCACTGTTTTGACATTTTCACTACCCTCTAGTGAAAACGGGAAACTCTTTCCTCAGTAGGTACGTAAGGTCCAATTAGCGAATTGTGATCCCGAATAATATCGGCCATCACAATTCCTAAAAGGTAATTTCCAATTGCATCGCCATGCAACCCTCTACGTATACTTTTGTCTCACGTTTGATTAGGACCCACTAATATGACGTCGTTCATCTTTACGTGTCAAGCCTAACCCATCGATATTGAACCTTAATGGACGGTCGCCATGAGTTCCCTCAATAATATGAGCCGAAATCATGGGAGTTCCACGTAGTTCACATCGCAATGTCAATGGATGTCACAGCTTTCCGGCACTCAAGGCTCCCCCAATAATATGAGCCGAGCCCCGAGTACGGGTAGCGTTCATCATGCATCCATTGTCGATGGAAGACAAGGAAATTATAAACAAATTTATAATTCCCCTTTTCGGACTTGATATGAATTTTGAATCTTATTCAAAATGAGGGGTTTTAATTTTGAAAGGTCTCATCATTAATTTTATTTTAAAAGCTCGCCATGTTTGATCGTATGTTTGCCGGATTCATGCAACTTTGTTATTATAATAATAATAACGCACATACTCATTATTTATAACATATCATGCATATATTATAAATAGAAAACAGTACAAGGATGATCAATTGCCCCAACACTAATGGCCCGTGTGAGCCAAACACGGGCCTAGGTCCAATCCTAGGGTAAATGCAGGGATGCAATGCAACTAAATTATTACATTAGCATCCAATATTACATGTCTTCGATCTTCATAATCACCAAGGCCACCATCTTCCAATCTTGATCTTCCACTATTCTAATATTTACATTTAAATATCCATGGCACATAGGGATACATCTCATGGGGGGTGGGAACGGGCCATAAACCAAGCCCACTTTATAAATTGATAATTATTACAATCATACAACACAACCTAGCATACACCTAGCAAATTGGGCTTGGGCTTTTGATCATCCTTCATGCATAATATCACATATCATACACCATCAATCAATTATCACTATAATTAATTGATCCAATATTATATATCTTGATCCAATCACTAACCGCCACAATTATAAATTAAATCAACAAAGTATACAAACACCTTTGTCTACTTTCAAATTAATTTATTTATAATCGAATTTCTTGTAAATCACAATTTACTATAAATAATTAAAGTCCTACTTCAATTATTTATTTTATGAGAAAATATGTGCAACAATTGTAAATTTAAACTTAAGGGCCCAAAAGACATTTTTCACCAAAATATTTTGGCCCATTTAAATTTCACAAATTATGTTGTCCATCCAATGGCCCAACATCTCAAGGCCCATGACACTAAGATTCACCAAAACACTTTTGGAAACCCTAGTCGTCATCGCCGTCGCCGGAGCTCCGTCGCCGGATTCCGGCAACAAAAAAAAATTTTTTTTTTTATTTAAAAACTGGAAGTTTCGGGCAGCCCCTTGGGCTGCCCCTCGGCTGCCCGAAATTTTCGGGCAGCCCCTTCGGGCAGCCCTCGGGCAGCCCCGGAAAAACATTTTTTTTTTTTTTGTTTCTAAAATTTCGGTCCTTGCATTTTGTTGCACCAAAAAATCTCAAACGGTTAGAAATTGATCTCAACATAATATTATGCAAATATTACACAAAAAACCGTAACCATAGCTCGGATACCACTTGAAAGCGGACCGGTTACGGTGGCCGGAAACGCAACGGAAGCAAAAATTTTAAGTTTTTAGAGCAAAATTTCGGCCACCTCCTTTTGTGCAATATTTACATTTCAAACACAATAAATCATACATAGGGTGTTTGTAGAAAGTTTTACCTATCAACCCCTTAGAGTTGATGAATGGCTCCAACTAAAGTGTAAACACTTAAGTTCTTGTATGGATGAAAATCTACAAGCACACCTACTTCCTCTTCAAGAATTAGGCCCACCACTTAGCTTTGTAAACCCCTTCAAATATTGCACTAGAAATATTTGAAGATTTATCAAAAAGAAGTGAGTATTCTCCAAGAAAATGAAGAACACAAGATGAGAGAAAAATATGGAGAGAAAAGCCTTGAAGTTTCGGCCAAGTGAGGAGGGAAGAGTGAGGAGTGAAGTCTAGTCTTGGGTGTGGGAAAAGTTGGGAGAAAAGTTGCATGCCTTTGCAATTTTTTAATCAAAAATATTCCACACCTCTTCACCTCCCAAGCATGCAAACCCTAGCATGTCTCACATATATTATATGGTTTTTAACACATTAAAAACCATAGACTAAATTTTAATTATCTCAAACATTTTTGAGATTAATTAAATACTACTTGAATTTATTCAAGTCCCACTAGTTAAATAATTATTTTAATTGAGCTCTACAAGACTCAATATTATTAATTCAACACTTGAATTATTTTTAATTATTTGGACTCTACTAGGTCCACTAGTGTTTAATTAATTCAACACTTGAATTAATTTAATTTAGTCTCCAATAATGTTTATGAAAATCACAATTTTCAACTACATTATTCACTTGGCCAAATTTTAATCTTAGAAACACTTCCATAAATTAAAATTTATATTTCTCTCTTAGAAGTCATACTTCTATTTTTCTTAACGCTTATAAACACATTTATAAGCCGTTCAACACATTGAACTATTTTACTTCTCATCGGGATTTACCAAGCAAGTACTTGTGTGGCCCTCAATGGTTCATTGATACAACTAGCCGTGGGTTCACATCTCTATGTGATTCGGACTAAACATGTCCTTATTCGAGCATACCCCAATTGCTCCATTCTTACTTATCAACTCCTTGATAGTAAGAACGTCAGAACTCAAGTCTGATAGTACCCAACCAATCACGTTAAACGCCTAGCAGCATCGCTTACGTGATTCCCTAGGTATCACATGATAGTGCCTGCAAGAACCATTCAATTATGGTTAGCGTACAGTACGGTCCCTTCAACTCATATATCCCGACCGATTCGACAACTATTGGTCTATCGAGAGTTGTCAATGAATCGATACTATGTGTCATGTCGTGGTTGCATCGATGGTGTAATCTATGAAACTCCTTTCATAATTACCACCATACTCTGATCAGAGATTTCAACCCACATATACATGAAAAACACATTGGATATCCATACCCGTAGGTAAGCGGTGAATCCCTGGCTACAATGCATCGACTCCTATATGTTTCGCCGTAACACCCAACCTTGCCACCTGATGACCCCATAAGAGTCGGTAAACAAGTCAAAGTGAAACGCTAGCATATAGAGTCTCAATGTTGTCCCGGGTCATAAGGACTAATGGTGTACAACCATAAACTAGGACTTTTCCACTCGATAAGTGAGAACCACTTGGAAAGTCCTTTCTAGAGGGTTGTTCAGTGCACTCTACCAGGAGCACCTATCTGCATGCTCGGACATCACAATGTCCCCTACCAATGAAACATGGTACTCACATCGCAGATACTAGTCTCTAACTCGAGCGGCCTTTATCCTTCTTAGTGGCGGCTGAACCGACTAGGAACGGTTTAGAATATACAGTATTCCAAATATGAGTTTCATGATACTCATCATATGAGCATCTCATATTCTTTCTACTATTTGTATATTCAAGGACTTTATCTATGCAACAAGCATGGGTATAAAGATAAAGATGCGCCAAATTAATAAATTGAAATATTATTAAAATAAAGATCGTTTATACAAAGAGTTTCATTGTGAACAGTCGGCCAACACTTGGCTCGACGTGCACCTACTCTAACAGTATCGTCTCAACAAAGACACATGAAACACATTGTGAACACTAGACAGATACGGTGGCAAAGCTAATCTGTAGGCCAAATCTCCCACACATTCTAAGATCTCAAAAGGACCAATGAATCTCGGAGATAGCTTACCCTTGAGTCCAAATCTCAGAATCCTCCGAAAAGGTGATACCTTGAGAAACACTTTCTCGCCTGCATCAAAATGAAGAGGTCTGCGCTTGGTGTTCGCATAACTCGCTTGTCGATCCTGAGCAGTCTTAATCCGCTATTTGATCACAAGAACTTTGTCCATGGCCTGCTGAATCAATTCTGGACCCTCGACCTGTCGTTCTCCGACTTCCTCCCAGAACAGAGGAGTACGACAACGTCGACCATACAATGCTTCAAACGGAGACATACCAATACTCCTATGAAAACTGTTGTTGTATGCAAACTCTATCAGTGGCAGATGATCCTGCCAAGCTAGCCCGAAATCCATCACACAAGATCTCAACATATCCTCAAGAGTACGAATAGTCCTCTCTGACTGACCGTCAGTCTCTGGGTGATATGCAGTACTCAAACTCAAGGTAGTGCCCAAGGCTTGCTGAAAGCTGCCCCAAAATCTAGATGTAAATCGAGGATCTCTGTCACTAACGATACTCACGGGCACACCATGAAACCGTACAATCTCTTGAATGTACAACCGTGCCATCCGATCGAAAGTGAAATCTCTGTTATACGGAAGAAAATGGGCAGACTTAGTAAGCCGATCCACTACCACCCAGATAGCATCTCTATTTCCCACAGACATAGGCAAGTGAGTCACGAAGTCCATCGTGATATGCTCCCACTTCTACTCCGGAATAGGAAGATTCTGCATCAAACCTCCAGGTCGTCGATACTCAGCCTTCACCTGCTGACAGACTAGGCACTTGGAGACATACTGATAAACATTACGTTTCATACCTTTCCACCAAAATCGAGTCCTCAAATCCTTATACATCTTGTTGCTCCCCGGATGAACACTCAACTTGCTACGATGAGCCTGAGATAAATCTCCTCCCTCAAAGTGTCATCTTCCGGTATAACAACACGACCAGATAAGCACAAAAGACCCTTGGACTGATAGTGGAATCCAGAAGTATTATCTCCATCAGCCAACCGAGCTAATCTCTGAATCTTAGAATCAGACATCTGAGCATCTCTAATCCGAGAATACAAAACTGGCTCAGACAAAATAGTAGCTACACGGATACTCTCCGCTCCCTTCCGATGTTTACAATTGAATCCCATCGAACAGAAATCCTGAATAATCTCAGATACAGTACAAGTCTGAAGAGCAGACAATCTCACCTTGCGACTAAGAGCATCGGCCGTGAGATTCGCAGA
Organism: Primulina eburnea; assembly: GCF_022965805.1. Classification (NCBI taxonomy): domain Eukaryota; kingdom Viridiplantae; phylum Streptophyta; class Magnoliopsida; order Lamiales; family Gesneriaceae; genus Primulina; species Primulina eburnea. Next base: position 21,215,695 of record NC_133104.1, on the reverse strand, counting down.
TCCTGGATGATACTTGATCTCACAATCATAATCCTTGAGTAGATCCATCCAACGACGCTGACGCATGTTCAACTCAGCCTGAGTGAACAGATACTTCAAACTCTTATGATCAGTGAAAATCTCAAATCGCTCACCATACAGATAATGGCGCCAGATTTTCAAAGCAAAAACGATCGCTGCTAATTCCAGATCATGAACAGGATAGTTTTCCTCATGAGGCTTCAACTGTCTCGACGCATAAGCAATCACATGCTCATTCTGCATCAGAACACACCCTAGTCCCTGTAAAGAGGCATCGGTGTAAACACTGAAACCACCAGATCCAGACGGTAAAGCCAAAATAGGCGCAGATGTCAAACGTCTGCGAAGTTCCAAGAAACTCTCTTCGCACTCTGATGTCCACTCAAATGAAACATCTTTCCGAGTGAGCTGAGTGAGTGGCTTAGCAACCTGAGAGAAGTTGACAATGAAACGGCGATAATACCCAGCCAATCCCAGAAAACTGCGGATCTCGGCTACTATCGTCGGACGCGAGCAGTTCAATACCGCTTCCACCTTGCTCGGGTCAACTGAAACTCCCTTGCTAGAAATGACATGACCAAGGAATACAACCCTGTCAATCCAAAACTCACATTTACTCAACTTCGCATAAAGCTGATTCTCGCGAAGTGTCTATAAAATAGTCCTTAAGTGTTGTACGTGTTCTTGCTGATCATGCGAATAGATTAAGATATCATCTATAAACACCACAACAAACTTATCCAAGAATTCCCGAAAAACCCGATTCATCAGATCCATAAAAACTGCTGGTGCATTCGTCACCCCAAAAGGCATAACCAGAAACTCATAATGCCCATACCGGGTCCTGAATGCAGTCTTCGATATATCTCCCTGATGAACCCGAAGCTGATGATAACCAGACCTTAAATCAATCTTGGAATACACAGAGGTACCTTGCAGTTGATCAAATAAATCATCAATCCGTGGCAACGGATACTTATTCTTTATCGTAGCACGATTCAACTGCCGATAATCTATGCAGAGCCGCATAGAACCATCCTTCTTTTTGACAAAAAGAACTGGTGCTCCCCACGGGGACACACTGGGTCGAATATACCCCTTGTCAAGAAGATCCTGCAACTGCTGTTTCAATTCTTGCATCTCTGATGGAGCTAAACGATAAGGAGCTTTAGAGATTGGTGCCGTGCCTGGCACTAAATCAATGCCGAAATCAACTTCCCGAACGGGAGGAAAACCAGGAATCTCCTCGGGAAAAACATCCGGAAAATCGCAAACCACTGGAATGTCGCTGATACCGACACTATCTGCGGACGAATCAATAGCATAGATAAGGTAGCCTTCCCCGCCCGACTCTAAAGCACGACAGGCTTTCAGAGCAGAAACCACAGGCATCGGGGGTCGCGCTCCCTCTCCATAGAAAAACCAACTGTCGCCCTCAACTGGACGAAAATGCACAAACTTCTGATAACAGTCCACAGTAGCTCTAAACACAGTCAGCACATCTATTCCCAGAATGCAATCAAAATCCTCCATCGCAAGAATCATCAAATTAGCAGTTAAAACATTACCCTCAAACTCTAGAGGACAACCCAAAACTAGACGTTTAGCTAGCACCGAATGACCCATCGGTGTGGAAACAGATACCACAACGTCCAAAGAATTGAAAGGTAATGCATGACGCTTAGCAAATCTCGCAGATATGAATGAATGTGATGCACCAGTATCAATGAGAACGTAAGCAGGTAATCCACATAATAAAAAAAACACCTGCGATAACTCTGTCGTTCTCCTCAGCAGCCTGATCCTGGTTAAGAGCAAAGACCTGCCCTTGAGTACGCGGTCGGAGGTTAGAACCCTGAGTAGACTGTCCCTGCTGTGGCCTCTGATGAACTGAAGCCTGAGAACCAGATCCTGATCCTCCGCCCGTCTGTGGACAGTCTCTCTTCATATTGCCCATCTCACCGCATTTGTAACAAGCACCCGCAACTTTGCGACAACGCTCCGTCAGATGATCCTTCCCGCAATGCTGACACGGGCCCTTCTTCTTCCCAAAATGGTGAACTCCTCCAGATCCAGAGGAAGAAGAAGTAGATCCAGCCTTCTTGAATGCTTGGGCGCGGGGACCCAAAGAACTAGTAGGACGAGCAGACTGCATGGCTCGACCTCTCAGCAAACTGCCCTCAGCCTGGCGACAACGGTTCACAAGGCCCTCATACGATGTCGGATCATCGCAGACAACAACCCGATCAAAAATCTCCTGATTGAGACCCTGGAGAAAATGGTTATACTTGGCCCTAGCATTGTCACTGACATGTGGAACATACGGAAGCAACTCAAAGAACTTCTGCTGATACTCATCAACAGACAAACTTCCCTGCTTCAGATTGATCAACTCAATCGCCTTGGTCTGCAGAAGGGCTGGCGGAAAGTAAAGCAGCATGAAAGCGGCTCGGAAATCGGCCAAAAGAACTCGACCCTGTCGCTGAACTATCGGTGCAGAGGTAGACCTCCACCACTTGCGCGCACCACCCTCCAGCAAGAAATCAAGGGTATCAATCTGCTGTTCCGCCGAGCACTGAAAAGTCTTGAAGCAGCTCTCCATCCTCTCAAGCCAGTTCTCCGCAACATCCGGAGTCTCACCGCCCGAAAGAGGTTTTGGCCCCATCTGCAAGAACCGATGCATACTAAAACTCCGAGGCTTATCACGACGGTGTTGACGACGTTCTCGATGCTCTCGACGACGCTCCCGATCGTCGCGGTCTCCCCAGCGTCCAATGCTGCCATGACTACTAGCATCGTCGTCAAAACCAGACATCTCTTAGCTACAAAAGTTACCAGAGATTAAACCCAAAAGAACAATTCTAATCCCAAAATCTTAATGCATGCTCTGATACCATAAATGTAGTGACCCGTTCCAGAATCACCTACTAATCAGAACTTAAGCATGCAAAATTAACATTTAAAACTGAATCAGGTAATACAGCGGAAAAAACAGTAATACAACCCAATCGAATCTGTAAGTACAAAATACTTAAACAACCAGATCGAACTAAATACCAAGAACGAATACCAATAACTACAAGTCAACCTCTGCCAGCTCCCTGTCCACTCCCTCCTGGACCGTCTAACCTGAGACCTGCCCCATCGAATAGGGTGTCCAAAACAAAGATAAACCGAGGACGTGAGCATAAAACGCTCAGCACCGAAAGCATGAGTATACAAGACTATGACATGCATGTATGCAAAATGTACTGGATACCAGGATCTGGGTATAACGAAATACTGCTCAGGTAAATGACGTCAAGGTATGTAGCACTCTGCGCCGTCGCACCAGAAGGTGGCTCCCATACCAAAATAAACCTGTGGATATACCGGTGACCTGACCACCGTCGGCCAACGGGGTCCAACCATCCACAACAAACGAGGGCTGAGCACCCTCTCAACAGGCTATCTCAAAGATAATCAGGCTCAACATGATTATGCAAATGCCGCATAATAAACCATGCATCATATGACAGATAATAATGCAACATATAAACATGCAACACATAGCAAAGTATACTCAATCCTGCTATCTCGGATAGTACTTTCGTACCTCAAACCAGTAGATCCTAGCAATCAGCCCTAGAATCAAGCCTGCGTCCGTAGTCAGCCCACTGATGCCGCTAGCTCCCAACTAGAGCACAATTCCGCTACAAAACCAGTAGCTCCCCGCTAGTGCCTAAACCTCGGGAAAAGACTAGAAACCCATCAGAAACGACTAAAACGCTCTGGAACACTCGGAATTGGCGAGTAACAAATGAAGCCTCGCGCCTCTATTTATAGACAACGATCGGTAGATCCGACCCACTTCGGACGATCCGATCCGGCACACTTCGGACGATCCGAACCCTGATCGGACGATCCGAATCCTGCATGTCTTCCACGTGTCCAGCCACCTGTCTTCGGACGATCTGAACCCTGATCGGACGATCCGAACCTTGCATGTCTTCCACGTGTCCAGCCACCTGTCTTCGGACGATCCGAACCCTGATCGGACGATCCGAACCCTGATCGGTCCTTCCGATCCCACCGAAATAATATTTAATCCAATAATTAACTCAAATTAGGCATCGGGATACTACACCATTTATATATATATTGCATGATTCGATACACATGGCTCATCCTTTGCAATACACGTCTCGTGCATATGCGCGGTCACTACTCGCGCATATGCGCGAGACCTACTGTCTCGGCACTTGGCAGAAAATAACACTCGCGCATATGCGCCACTTATCTCGTGCATGTGCGCCACAGCTACTGGACGTGTCGCGCATATGCGCGCATTGTCTCGCGCATGTGCGCCAAGGCTACTGTAAATGTCGCGCATATGCGCCACTTATCTTCGCGCATATGCGCCAACTGTTCTGTCCAAATTTTAAGATTTTCTCCTCTTGTCCATGTATTTCCTATTCTCATCTCAATTAACACTCCTCATTATATATATATACATACTCATATATTCCGAGTATTATGTCGATGAGAACTATAAATCTCGAGCCTTACAGCACCCGCGCTTAGAACAGGAGTGCACCCGCGGTCATTAAAATGAAATTATGAAGGGAAGGCCGAAACATCACTGCACCCGCGGTGCTAGAAGGACCGCACCCGTGGTGCAGCTACAGTAGGGTGACCGCACCCGCGGTACGAACAAGACCGCACCCGCGGTCGTCGAATTTCAGAAAAATGAAATTGGTGCCGATAGCACAGTTCACCCGCGGTGCAAACATGACCTCACCCGCGGTGCAACGTGCAGCTTGAAAAATAAGCCACGTTTCCTGGTGTTGCATGCAATATATATAAGAATGACACATTTTTCCCTCAGAAATTCAGAAAAAAGGGCCGAGCTTTGGAGAGAATTTTCCTTACGCCTTTTAGATTTGCGATTGTGAAAGATCCGTCCATCAGAATTCAAATCCGAATGCAGTTCTGAGTTCCTTTTGCTACGAGCTACACAAGGACGTAAGTTTTATTACGTTTAGACAAGATTTGAATTTGTGAGACTGTCAGAATTGAATATGAATCAGATATGGTGTTTCTGTTACAGTAGACATTGTATAATTGAAGTCAGATTAAAGAACAGACTGTTTCTGTAATTGTTATGATTTTTGGTGTTGATTTGACTAGATTAGATATCAGATTTGTGTTATCGTTGAGATTATAAGTTATATCAGTATTGATTATGAGTCCTAGTATTATATCTGTGATGTTGAGATTGACGGGGTTATTCAGATTGTATTGTTATGCCGTCGAAACATCAGCAGACTGACATCTGATCAGATTTGATATTGATTGAGATTTCATTGTTATGTCATTGATATTGATCAGATTATGTATTGAGTTGAGGATTAATCAGAACAGATTCTGAACTGAGTTATATACTGATATGGTATTTTTTATGAATTGTCATTATCAGATTGATATGGACAGATTGGAATACCAGACTTCGTCTTCGTCAGACCTGGAAGACAAAGGTATAATTCATGTTTTGTTTGGGGAGATACAACTCAAATGAGATCTAATTTGAGTTTCCCAACCAAAAATTACATACTAGAATGGTTATTTATATTATGATTTGTTTATGGAATTTGAATTCAAATCTTTTGAGATGTTTATGCTTTGTTTATAGACTGTTATGCATTACATTTAAGATAGGAGAGTCTTGACAGAACAGTCAGACTTCTAGACGTTCGGTGATATCGCAGCTTAGGGGAAGATCACCTCTCCTATTGTAGATGTCGATACAGATCAGACCGAAGTCTAGGAATAGGACGTACAGTCACACCAATTGGGAGGGTAGGTGACAGCCATTGACGTCTTATTCACACCGGGATCCCTAGAGTTAGAATCGAGTCGAGTCAAGACATGATCTGAATTGACTAGCATGTTTAGATAGATTGGTTCCTAGATCAGGGAATCCATTGTTATTACTTGCATGCTTATGTTATTGTGAGTTCAGAGAATTTGGGAACCATTGTCATTGCATGCTTATCTGATTTAGTTTCACAGACCATGGAACCTATTGTTATTGATTTTATGCATGATAGTATGCTTTATGATTTATATGGCGTTCATGCATGTTTATCATGTTTTATACTGGGATACTTATATCTCACTGGAGTATCCGGTTGTTGTCTTGTTTTGTATGTGTGCATGACAACATTTGGGACAAGATCGGGGTCAAGAAGATGATGAGAGTAGACGAGTTTAGCGTGGTGATTCCGGACTTATTGTAGACTTGGTTTAATACTTGAAATTTAGTAGTTAAACCTTAGATTAATTTGAGTGAGTAATGTACATTATTGTACTTTTATACTGAGATGTATATTAGATTGATGCCATTACCTTCCGCACTTGTACTTTAAAAAAAAAAATTTTAGACCATGTTTTATCTTAATTGATAATTAAATCCCAAAGATGATTAAGAAAATGATCAGCGTCCGGGTCCCCACATATTTGAGGATGATGTTCCGGGTTTACCGCCAGACAGAGATGTAGAGTTTGTGATTGATCTAGTTCCGGGTACGGTTCCTATTTCTAAGGCTCCGTACAGAATGGCCCCTTCAGAGATGAAAGAATTGAAGACGCAGTTGTAGGATCTATTGGATAAATTTTTATTCGGCCGAGTTCTTCGCCTTGGGGAGCTCCGGTTCTTTTCGTCAAGAAGAAAGATGGGTCTTTGCGGCTTTGCATTGATTATAGAGAGATCAACAAAGTGACTATCAAGAATAAATATTTGTTGGCATGAATAGATGATATTTTTGATCAACTGCAGGGGGATACAGTGTTTTCGAAGATTGATTTGCGATCTGGCTATTATCAGTTGAAGGTTAGGGAGTCTGATATCCCTAAGACGGCGTTTCGGACCAGGTATGGTCATTACGAATTTCTTGTGATGTCATTCGGTCTGACTAATGCTCCTTCTGTATTCATGGATCTTATGAACCGAGTGTTCAAGCCGTATTTGGATAGCTTTGTCATTGTTTTCATCGATGACATATTGAATTATTCCAAGACCAGAGAGCTTCATGCAGAGCACCTCAGAGTTGTTCTTCAGTTGTTGAGAGAGAAGAGGTTGTATGCTAAGTTGAAGAAATGTGAGTTCTGGTTGGAGCAGATTTCTTTCTTAGGCCATGTTGTTTCGAAGGATGGTATAGCCGTTGATCCAGTAAAAATCGAGCCGATTCAGAAGTGGCCTATGCCTACCACTGTATTAGAGGTACACATTTTTCTTGGTTTGGCGGGTTATTATCGTCGTTTGATTTCAGATTTCTCCAAGATTTCCCTGCCATTAAGCAATCTGACGAGGAAGACTGTGAATTTTGAGTGGTCCAATGAATGCCAGAGTGGATTTCAAGAGTTGAAAGATAAGTTGACGACAGCTCCAGTACTTATATTTCCCAGTGGTTCAGAGGACTTTGTTGTTTAAACCGATGCGTCAAAGAAGGGCCTCGGTGCAGTGCTGATGCAACGTGTGAAAGTTATAGCTTATGCTTCTCGCCAGTTGAAGGACTACGAGAAGAATTATCCTACCCATGATCTTGACCTGCCAGCTCTGGTTTTCCCACTCAAATTCTGCAGACATTACTTGTGGGGACCCGGACGCTAATCATCTTCTTAATCGTCATTGGGACTAATTTAATCAATTAGAGTAAACAGGGTCTAAATTTTTTTTTTAAAATGCGTAAGGTAATGAAATAATTCTATTATACAAACCAGTATAATAATACAAATCATGTATAACATGCATCTAGTTCAAAACTAAGGTTCAACTACTACAATCCAGTAATAAAACCTATCTATATCCAAGTCCGGAATCACCACTCTAATCTCGATCTTTCTTCAACTCTGTGACCCTGAACCTGTCCCACCTGTTGCCATGCACACATACATACAAGACAACAGCCGGATAACTCCGATGAGATAAAAATATCCCAGTATAAACAATGTATCAATGAAATCATATAAAACATATATAAAAGCATAAAAATCATTAAAACATGTATCCAATCTGATTACATGAATCAATACGAATCTGTATTTAAATTAATGACTTTTCATCTAATCTCAACTTATTTCTAACCTAGGGATCCCGATCTAATTTAGACTTTGGTATGCTGAATCGAATGTCTACAATAGAAGTCGATCTACATCTAAGCTCATTGATACACCGTAAATCTAGAGTCTCAGCGGTTCTGAGAAATACTCGGCGGTTCTGCCCTAGCTAGGCTGATCTGCCCTAAACTCAAACTCTGGCTCTGCTATAATTCAATAGACTAAACATATCAACCTGATAATCTGCAAATATCAATGCAATAAAATAAAAAAAGTGATTTTGGGAAACTCAAGTCAAACCTAACTCGAGTTGTGCAATCCCGAATCAACATTTATTTATACCTTTCATTCTGTCGCTATGATACAATCGAAGTCTCGACTCAGACTCGGTCAATGTTCAATCCGGCAATGACAATATCAATATTCTGTATCAATATTCTATTTAAATCAAGACATCTCTGTTTTATCAAATTCTGACAGTACAATAGTACAATCCTGCGATACCGATGATACCAAACCAATATCTACAAATTTCAATAATTTACAATCAACCACCGTACAAATCTGACATCAATTCTAGTCAATCTCATTCTGAAAATCATAACAGTTCCATATTCAGTCCGTTACTTAATCTGACTTCGATTCTACGCTGTCTGACATGTCAAGAACAACATATATGAAGTGTATTCAATTCCAACAACATCATAATTTCAAAGCATGTCAAAACGTAATAAAACTTACGTCCTGTAGTAGCCTGCATTGATATGAACACTGTACCGAAGTCGGATTTAAAATCTAACGGACGGATTTCTCACGAATCGAATTCTAAAATCAAGAATCGACTTTTTCCCCTAAGTTTCGATTTTTTCTCTGATTCCTCGATTTTCTTTCATATGTATATATATTTATATATACCGTGCATGCTTTCCCAAAACGTGGCTCATGTCTTTGTGCTGCACGTCTCGTGCATATGCACAACCTATCTCGGCGCATATGCGCGAGACATAATGTCTTGGCGCGTGTCTAAACGGTGGCTCGCGCATATGCACGACACATCTTGGCGCATATGCGCGAGGCTTCTGCTCATTCTTACCGACTCTCTGCCACCCTCGCGCACATGCACGGATTCAGGTCGCGCATATGCGCGAGGTCCTCTGGACATTCCGCGCATATGCGCCCTGCCAGGCAGCGCATATGCGCGAGAGCTTCATCCTCGCACATACATATTTTTATGCCGAATCTCGGTGCATATGCGCGAGACATAATGTCTCGGCGCGTGTCTACACGGTGGCTAGCGCATATGCGCGACACATCTTGGCGCATATGCGCGAGGCTTCTGCTCATGCTTGCCAACTCTCTTCCACCCTCGCGCACATGCACGGATTCAGGTCGCGCATATGTGCGAGGTCCTCTGGACATTCCGCGCATATGCGCCCTGCCAGGCTGTGCATATGCGCGAGAGCTTCGTCCTCGCACATACATATTTTTATGCCGAATTTAAACCGTGTCCCGATTAATCCTCTTATAATCATATCAAATTATAAATCAATAATTACATATTATTAGGATCAAATTCTCGGGCATTACATTTCTCCCACCCTAAGATACGATTTCGTCCTCGAATCACAGGCAATCAATCGTATCAATAAGCAGTATATATACTTAAACTGTATAAGAAATTTACATCATCGAAATAACTCTGGGAACTCTTGTCTCATATCTGATTCAGTTTCCCAGGTTGCTTCTTCAGTGCCATGATGAGTCCATTGAACTTTTACCAGTGGAATAGTCTTCTTTCTAAGCTGTTTTTCTTTACGATCAATAATCTGAATCGGTTTTTCAACATAACTCAACGTCTCATCCAGTTCGGCCTCGTCTGGTTGAATAGCATGTGAAGCATCAGAAAGGTATTTTATTAATAACGATACATGAAACACATCATGTATCCCGGATAATGAAGGCGGTAAAGCGAGTCGATAGGCACGATCTATTATCTTCTCGAGAATCTCATAAGGTCTAATGTATCGTGGAGACAATTTCCCTTTCTTGCCAAAATCTGACAACTCCTCTGAAAGGTGAAATCTTCAGAAATACTCGGTCTCCTGCCTCAAATACCAACGGTCTACGTCGAATATTGGCATATTTGGCCTGTCTATCTTGCGCTGCCTTCATTTTCTTTCGAATTAGCTTCACTTTTTCTATCATATCTCTGATCATGTCAGGTCCAATCTCAGGTACTTCAGAGATATCATTCCTAGTAGCTCAACTGGTTACCAACACTTAGGAATCTAGGTACTTATTCTGGAGGTCCTGGGTTCAAGTGTTGGGGAAGGCGAAAAGAACCACTTTCCAGGAGTGGGATATTCTGTGAGTGGCGGTGCATGGGCATGGGCCGAGGCCCATGCTGGACCATCCTAACGACCCATGACCAGTAGTGGTGCGTGGTTTTGGGCCGAGGCCTTTGTTGGTTCATCCTAATGGCCCATGATCGTTACACAAACAGCAGTCTTCTATAAAATTTAAAACACCGATCGTCGACAAGGATTGTGACACCTCTGACCTCTTTAAATAAAATACACAGCGGAAATTAAAATTTTCTTTAAAATACGGAAGGAGTTTCAAAATACATTTCTTTAAACATATTTACAAAATAACAATACATGATCATTTGAATGACATAACAAAATAAAAAACATCAATCCTATGATCATGCCAAAATCTTCCTTCCAACGGTGTATGCATATGACCCCCTGTCCACAGTCAACGTCCTGGGCCGCCACTCTGATCTGCATCACATGAAATAACTGAAATGAGAATAAATCTCAGCAAGTGGAACTCTTACATAGCAATGACAATAAACTCTGTAAAACATAGCTTTGAAATCATAAATACCATCCACTTTGAATCATAAACTCTGAACATGAATATCATAGCAATAGCATATAAATGAGATGGTATTTCTCTTTACTCTGGTTGGATTGATATCAATAGTATCTCTGCTCTGGGGTGTGTTAGAGTAGGTGCCCATCGAGCCAAGTGTTGGCCGAGTGTTCACTATGAAACTCTATGTATAAGCAATCTTTATTTTAGTAATATTTGATATTATTATTTTGGCACATCTTTATCTGTATACCCATGCTAGTTGCATAGATAAAGCCCTTGAATATACAAATAGTAGAAAGAATATGAGATGCTCATATGATGATTATCATGAAACTCATATTTGTAATACTGTATATTCTAAACGGTTCCTAGTCGATTCAGCCGCCACTAAGAAGGATATAGGCCGCTCGAGTTAGAGACTAGTATCTGCGATGTGAATACCATGTTTCATTGGTAGGGGACATTGTGATGTCCGAGCATGCAGATAGGTGCTCCTGGTAGAGTGCACTGAACAACCCTCCATTAAAGGACTTTCCAAGTGGTTCTCACTTATCGAGTGGAAAAGTCCTGGTTTATGGTTGTACAGAATTAGTCCTTATGACCCAGGACAACATTGAGACTCTATGTGCTAGAATTACACTTTGACTTGTTTACCGACTCTCATGGGGTCATCAGGTGGCAAGGTTGGGTGTTCTGTCGAAACACATAGGAGTCGATGCATTTTAGTCGGGGATTCACCGCTTACCTTCGGGTATGGATATCCTATGTGTTATCATGTGTATGTAGGTTGAAATCTCTGGCCAGAGTATGGTGGTAATTATGAAAGGGGTTTCATAGATTACACCATCGATGCAACTACGACATGACACATAGTATCGATTCATTGACAACTCTCGATAAACCAATGGTTGTCGAATCGATCGGGATATATGAGTTGAAGGGACCGTACTGTACGCTAACCATAATTGAATGGTTCTTGCAGGCACTATCATTTGATACCTAGTGAATCATGTAAGCGATGCTGCTAGGCATTTAACATGATTAGTTGGGTACTATCAGACTTGAATTCTGACGTTCTTGTTATCAAGGTGTTGATAAATAAGAATGGAGCAATTGGGGTATGCTCATATAAGGACATGTTTAGTCCGAATCACATTGAGATGTGAACCCACGGCTAGTTGTATCAGTGAACCATAGAGGGCCACACAAGTACTAGCTTTCTAGATCCCGTTGAGAAGTAAAAATAGTTCAATGTGTTGAACGGCTTATAAAGGAGTTTATAAGCGTAATGAAGAATTAGAAGTATGACTTCTATAAAGGAGAAAATAGTTCAATGTGTTGAACGACTTATAAATGAGTTAATAAGTGTAAAGAAAAATAGAAGTATGACTTCTATGAGAGAAATGTAAATTTTGATTTATGGAAGTGTTCCTAAATTAAAATTTGGCCAAGTGAATAATGTATTTGAAAATTGTGATTTTCATGGACATTATTATGGACTAAATTAAATTAATTCAAGTGTTGAATTAATTAAACACTAGTGGACCTAGAAGAGTCCAAATAATTAAATTAATTCAAGTGTTGAATTAATTAAATTATATTGAATCTTGTAGAGCTCAATTTAAATTAATTATTTAACTAGTGGGACTTGGGTAAATTCAAGTAATGTTTAATTAGTCTCAAATATGTTTGAGATAATTAAATTTAGAACATGGTTTTTATTTTGATAAAAACCATATAATATGCATGCATGGGAGGTGAAAGGTTGAGAGACTACTTTTTGAGTTTTCAAGGCATGGCATGCACCTTTTTGACTCTACTTTTCCCACAACCAAAAAAATGTCTCTCCTTCTCTCCTAGGATGAATAGTGCCGAAAATACTTTTCACTTTCTCTCCAATTTTTCTTTCTTCAATGGTTGAAGAAACACTCTCTTCTCAAATGAAAAATCCTCATATTTTTCTAGTGCAAAATATGAGGGGATCTACCTAGTTGGTGGTGGGCTTAATTTGAAGGAAAGATTCAAGGTAGGAGGAAGCTTGTAGATTTCTTCATGCCATTCAAGAGCTTTGTTGTTTAACAACAAAGTTGGAGCCATACATCAATCCTTGTGATTGATAGGTAAAACTTCTAAACACCCTATGTATGACATTATTTGGTGTTTGTTGTATTTGCTACACAATATAGTAGAGGTGGCCGAAATTTTTGTGTAAAAATTTGATTTTTAAACTTCCGTTGCGCTTCCGGTCACCGTAACCGATCCCCTTTCAAGTGGTATCCGAGCTATGGTTACGTTTTTGTGTAGCATTTACAAGATATTATATTGAGGTCGATTTCTAACCGCATGAGAATGAAATTTTGCAACAAAATTCAAGGTTAGCAGCATGTTGCTGCCCGTGTCGGGCAGCTTGGGCTTCCCGTTTCGGGCAGCAAGGGCAGCCCGAGGGGCTGCCCGAACAGCCCCATCAAATTAATAAAAAAAAAAAAATTTTTTTGCATGTTGGCCGGAATCCGGCGACGGAGCTCCGGCGACGGCGATGACGACTAGGGTTTCCAAAAGTGTTTTGGAATATCAAAGTGTCTTGGGCCATGAGTTGTTGGGCCATTAGATGGCTAACATGTTTGTGAATTTTAAATGGGCCAAAATATTTTTGGTGAAAAATAAGTTTTTGGGCCCATAAGTTTAAAATTACAAAAGTTGCAAATTTTTCTCATGAAATAAATAATCGAAGTTGGACTTTAATTATTTATAGTAAATTGTGATTTACAAGAAATTCGGTTATAAATAAATTAATTTGAAAGTAGACAAAGGTGTCTGTATACTTTGTTAATTTAGTTTATAATCGTGGCGGTTAGTGATTGGATCAAGATATATAATATTGGATCAATTAATTATTGTGATAATTAATTGATGGTGTATGATATGTGATATTATGCATGAAGGATGATCAAAAGCCCAAGCCCAATTTGCTAGGTGTATGCTAGGATATTTTGTGTTGAATGATTGTAATAATTATCAAATTTAAAGTGGAATTGGTTTATGGCCCGTTCCCACCCCATGAGATGTATCCCTATTTGCCATGGATATTTATTTGTAAATATTAGTATAGTGGATGATCAAGATTGGAAGATGGTGGCCATGATGATTATGAAGATCGAAGATGTGACACCTCTGACCCAATACATTAAAATACGCAGCGAAAATAAAATAATTTTCTTTAAAATATGGAAGGAGTTTCAAAATACATTCTTTAAACATTTTTTTTTTTACAAAATAGCAATACATGATCATTCAAATGATATAAAAAAAATACAAAACATCATTCCTATGATCATGCCATCAAAATCATCCTTCCAACGGTGTATGCATATGACCCCCTGTCCACAGTCAACGTCCCGGGCCTCCACTCTGATCTGCATCACATGAAATAACTGAAATGAGAATAAATCTCAGCAAGTGGAACTCTTACATAGCAATGACATAACATACTCTGTAAAAACATAGCTTTGAAATCATAAATTCCATCAACTCTGAACTGTAAACTCTGAATCAATGAATATCATAACAATAGCATAGAAATAAGATGGTATTTCTCTTTACTCTGGTTGGATTGATATCAATAGTAACTCTGCTCTGGGGTGCTCGTATCCCAAATCGATAAAAACCGATAACTCTGAGGGATATAAGCCTATAGTCGTTGATCAACTAATTGCATGCAATTCTCTGGCTATGTATTTATCAATCCAATAGAAACATTTAAACTCTCTCTTGGCTTTAACAATCACTTTGAAACTCTTTCTTTTCTCTTTTATTCCCTTTGAACAATAATGAGACATAAAATGCCTCCAATATACATATCAATGAAATCAATACATAAACATGAATCAAATGAAGGGAATAACACATTAAAACCTTTGAAATACAATACATATAACATCATGTGAGCACAAAGGATGAAATTCCACTTACTACCCAATAGAACACCTCAAATATGCTCTTGGTTCACCACCTATAACAATAATCCATAAATAACACCAACATCAACTCTATATCCAAGAATCCATAACAATAAATCCATAAATCCACAAGAATAACAAACCCAAGTCAACTCTTAACTCAAAACCTTAAAAGAATCGCACCAAAAGCTTACCTAAGCTTCCTAGCACCTAGGAGAACGTCGCTCTCAACTCGAATCGTCAAAAAGAAGCTTGGATTGGAGATAGGAAATGAAAGAAATGGAAGAAAACCCTATAAGGTAGAGAGAAAAGTCGAAATGAAGGGGAAGAAATGAGTAAAGTGATGGCCAACCACTCCAAAAAGCACTAAATATCTCGGCCATACCTTGACCGCGGGTGCGCCAACACAAGGACCGCGGGTGTGCAAAGCCTTCGACCAAACATCATTTTCTGAACCACTGGGACCGCGGGTGCGGTCCTTACATGACCGCGGGTGCGCTCCTGCATCGGTCCTGCCACAACGTACTCTGCGCACAGCCTCTTCAAAGATCGCCTCAGAAACGCCTCTTCCCGTCCGAATTAGAAAAAGTGGAAAATTACAAAGTTGTAGCTCTATGTCTTATCTTGACTCCCTCAAAATTTCAGATCATTTGGAGGTCTGAGTAAAAAGTTATGCTAAATCTCCCAACATGTGTCACTGGAGGAACGTCGAAACACACAACACACTTCGGGACACTTTTGGCTTACCTTCCACAATGATTTGAACAAAACTCAAAATAAGAAAGTTATAGCCTTATGTCTTATCTAACCACTCCAATTGGCCTCACCTCATTTGGATCAATATACCATTTATCATGAATTTAATCGTAACGCCGCTACAATAACACTGCACGTCATCTATAACCAACCATACTATAAATCATAACTCGAAACTCTTAACATCCAAACTATACTTAAACTTACCCAAATAGCCAATAATCATACAAAATCTTAAACCATACCGTACACCGGGCTCGGCTATTACAGAAGACATGTAAATATTGGAAGCTTATGCAATACTTGCAATTGCATCCCGTGCATTTCCCTAGGATTGGACCTAGGCCCGTGTTTAGCTCACACGGTCCATTGGTATTGGGGCGATTGATCATCCTTGTTTGTTTACTGTTTATAATATATGCATGATATGTTATAAATAATGAGTATGTGCGTTATTATTATGATAATAACAAAGTTGCATGAATCCGGCAAACATACGATCAAACATGGCGAGCTTTTAAAATAAAATTAATGATGAGACCTTTCAAAATTAAAAAACCCTCATTTTGAATAAGATTCAAAATTAATATCAAGCCCGGAAAGGGGAATTATAAATTTCTTTATAATTTCCTTGTCTTCCATCGACAATGGGTGCATGATGAACGCTACCCGTCCTCGGGGCTCGGCTCATATTATTGGGGGAGTTTTGGGTGCCGGAAAGCTGTGACATCCATTGACATGGTGATGTGAACTACGTGGAACTCCCATGATTTCGGCTCATATTATTGAGGGAACTCATGGCGACCGTCCATTAAGGTTCAACATCGATGGGTAAGGCTTGACACGTGAAGATGAACGACGTCATATTATTGGGTCCTAATCAAACGTGAGACAAAAGTTTACGAAGAGGGTTGCATTGTGATGCAATTGGAAACTACCTTTTGGGAATTGTGATTGGCTCTTATTATTCGGGATCATAATTCGCTAATTGGACCTTACGTACCTACTGAGGAAAGGAGTTTCCCGTTTTCACTAGAGGGTAGTGAAAGATGTCAAAACAGTGGGAGCAAATATTTATGAAGTAAAAGTCCAAACTTCATATCTTACTAAATATTTAAAATAGTCATCAACATTTATCTGTTTTACTTTCCAGTACAAATTGACAATGTCTTCAATGCGCAATCCGATATCTGTAATACTCGACAAACACATATTAACTGGACCTAATTACCTCACTTGGCTAAGAAACCTGAAAATCGTCTTGAATTCGGAAAGGGTAGCATATACACCGACTGAGTCGCCCCCTGTTGAGGCTCCGAATGACTGCACTCCTGAGGAATTTCAGACTTACAAGGAATGGTGTGACCATGACTTGATAGCCAGGTGTTATATGCTGACTTCTATGAATGATGAGCTGCAGAGGCGTTTTGAGGATGCAAAGAGTGCTGCTGACATTCTTTTGCATCTCAAGGAGCTCTTTGGTGAGCAAACACGGCCTTTTAGGCATGCTTCCATCAAGGAGCTGATCACTATGCGCATGCGAGATGGGGCCTCGGTCCATGAGCATGGCCTGAAGTTGATTGGGCTCGTGGACAAGCTCGTTGGCATGGATATGATCTTGCCTTCGGAGTTGACCACCGACGTGTTGCTGTTATCATTGCCTAGCTCATTTGATCCTTTTGTGGTGAACTTCAACATGAACAAGATGGAGCCGACCCTTGAGGAGTTGGTAAATATGCTTGTTACGTTTGAATCCACTATCAAAAAGGAGAAGTTGGTTCTTTATGTGGGTTCTTCATCTGGTACGAAGATTGATCCACATGGGAAGGGAAAGAAGAGTTCTTTCCAACGTCCCAAGAAGAACGTGCCCTTGATGAGGCAATCTCCGAATCCCGTTGTGGCAGCCACACCAGTTAAGGCTGACAAGACTAGTGATGTTTGTCATCACTGCAAGAAGCCTGGACATTGGAGGCGAAATTGCAAGGAATATCTGGCCCAGAAGAGTTCTGGAAACAGGTATGTGCTAAATTGAAGTAAACATTTCAATTAACTCTACTTCTTGGGTATTAGATACCGGTTATGGATCACATCTCTGTAATGTCTTACAGGTGATGGGAAGAAGTAGAAAGCTTAAGGAAGGTGTGACCTTCTAGAAGATGGGCAATGGAGCAAGAGTTGCTGCCAAGGCTGTTGAAGATGTTTACTTATTGTTGAACAATAGTTTTAAGTTAATTTTATGAGATGTTTTGTTTGTACCTAATTTTGTGAAAAACATTGTTTCCATTTCTATGCTGATAAAAATAGATATTCTTGTTTATTTTGCAAAGGTGTTTGCAACATTTACATGAATGAATGTTTGATTGGTAATGGTGAACTTGAAAATGATCTATATAACTTAAAATTAAAAGATATTCCATTAAATGTCCATTCAAAGGCATACACCATATGAGATATGGATGGGTAAGCCTCCTAAGTATTCTTATCTTAGAATATGGGGGTGCCCTGCTTATGAACCAGGTAGTGGGAGATAAATTGGATAGTCGATCCATTTTATGCTACTTTGTGGGATATCCAAGGAATTCAGTTGGATATCATTTCTATCATCCTCAAGAAACAAAGGTGTTTGTTTCTAGGAATGCAACCTTTTTGGAAAGGGAATTTCTATTGGATAGAAAATGGGAGATGATAGAACTCGAAGAGGTTCGAGAGACACCCACAATTATAGAACCCACACCCGAAGAGCCAAGTGAGGAGATACAAGATCCTAAAAGATCCGAGAGAGTCTCGAGACCACCTATGAGGTATGGTCTGCTTCTTGAAGAGGGCCATGATGAGCCTATCCATGGATGTGATCCAAGGACCTTCAAGGAAGCATTATCTGATGCCGATTCATCCTAAATGGCTTGAAGCAATGGAATCTGAGATGAATTCCATGCATTCGAACCAAGTGTGGAATCTCGTGGATCCACCTGAGGGAAAGGTTCCCATAGGGACTTGGGATGGATGGAAAGGTATTGACCTTCAAGGCGCGATTGGTGGCAAAAGGATATACTCAAAGACAAGGAGTTGACTTTGAGGAAACCTTTTCACCAGTTGCAATGTTCAAGTCCATAAGGATTTTGCTAGCCATAGCTGCATGGTATGACTATGAGATATGGCAGATGGATGTCAAGACAGCCTTTCTTAATGGGGATATTAAGGAAGAGATTTACATGTCTCAAACCTGGAGGGTTTACATCTATCGGAAGTGAGCATATGGAATGCAAACTTCTGAGATCTATTTATGGTCTAAAGCAGGCATCTAGGAGTTGGAACCTTAGATTCGATAGTACAATCAAAGAGTTGATTTACTAAGAATCCTGAGAAACCCTGTGTATAAGAAGGTTAGTGGGAGTGTTGTGACATTCCTGGTGTTTTATGTTGATGACATTCTAATAATTGGGAATGATGTAGGAATGTTGCAATCAACTAAGATATGGTTAGCGAGTAAGTTCTCGATGCAGGACTTGGGTGAAGCATCTTTTGTATTGGGATACAGATCTATAGAGATAGATCGAAAAGATTGCTTGGTCTCACCCAGTCCACGTACATTGATACCATCGTGAAGCGGTGCTCGATGGATAAGTCCAAGAGAGGACATCTACCAATGTGTCATGGCGTGTCCCTATCCAAGTCTGTCTTTCAAGACTGATGCAGAGATAGCGGCGATGACAAAGCATTCCTTATGCATCTGCGATTGGTAGCATCATGTATGAGATGATATCTACACGTCCTGACGTGGTTTTCGCACTAAGTGTAGTGAGTAGATATCAATCGAACCCTGGTCTTCCACACCTGAAAGCTGTGAAAGACATCCTCAAGTAGTTGAGAAGGACCAATAAATTGTTCTTGGTCTATGGGGTGGAGAACTAAAATTGGAAGGCTATACCGACTCTAGCTTCCAAAGCGATATCGATGACTCGAAGTCAACCTCTGGGTTTGTATTCATGCTCAATGGTGCTGCTGTCTCTTGGAAGAGTTCCAAGCAAGACAATACTGCGGATTCCAGCACAGAGGCCGAATACATTGTTGCATCAGAAGCAACAAGGGAGGCTGTTTGGATAGGGAATTTCGTCTAAGAGTTGGACGTCATTCCTAATGGAGTTGCTCCTGTCCCGGTGTTGTGTGACAACACAGGAGCTTTAGCTCAAGCAAAGGAGCCAAGGTCTCATCAGAAGTCCAAACATGTATTGAGTAAGTACCACATCCTCGGAGAGATTGTGGAAAGAGGAAGAAGTGTCTATTGACATAGTCGGCACCGCAGACAATGTTGTTGATCCACTAGCTAAGCCTTTACCTGGTCCATTATTCGTCAAGCATCGCGAATCAATGGGTTTAAAGCATATGGGTAGTTGGCTCTAGTGCAAGTGGGAGATTGTTAGAGTAGGTGCCCGTGGAGCCAAGTGTTGGCCGAGTGTTCACAATGAAACTCAATGTATAAGCAATCTTTATTTTAGTAATATTTGATATTATTATTTTGGCACATTTTATCTGTATACCCATGCTAGTTGCATAGATAAAGCCCTTGAATATACAAATAGTAGAAAGAATATGAGATGCTCATATGATGAGTATCATGAAACTCATATTTGTAATACTGTATATTTTAAACGGTTCCTAGTCGATTCAGCCGCCACTAAGAAGGATATAGGCCGCTAGAGTTCGAGACTAGTATCTGCGATGTGAGTACCATGTTTCATTGGTAGGGGACATTGTGATGTCCGAACATGCAGATAGGTGCTCCTTGTAGAGTGCACTGAACAACCCTCCATAAAAGGACTTTCCAAGTGGTTCTCACTTATCGAGTGGAAATGTCATAGTTTATGGTTGTACAGAATTAGTCTTTATGACCCGGGACAACATTGAGACTCTATGTGCTAGAATTACACTTTGACTTGTTTACCGACTCTCATGGGGTCATCAGGTGGCAAGGTTGGGTGTTCTGTCGAAACACATAGGAGTCGATGCATTGTAGTCGGGGATTCACCGCTTACCTTCGGGTATGGATATCCTATGTGTTATCATGTGTATGTAGGTTTAAATCTCTGGCCAGAGTATGGTGGTAATTATGAAAAGGGTTTCATAGATTACACCATCGATGCAACTACGACATGACACATAGTATCGATTCATTGACAACTCTCGATAAACCAATGGTTGTCGAATCGATCGGGATATATGAGTTGAAGGGACCGTACTGTACGCTAACCATAATTGAATGGTTCTTGAAGGCACTATCATTTGATACCTAGGGAATCATGTAAGCGATGCTGCTAGGCGTTTAACATGATTGGTTGGGTACTATCAGACTTCAGTTCTGACGTTCTTGTTATCAAGGTGTTGATAAATAAGAATGGAGCAATTGGGGTATGCTCATATAAGGACATGTTTAGTCCGAATCACATAGAGATGTGAACCCACGGCTAGTTGTATCAGTGAACCATTGAGGGCCACACAAGTACTAGCTTTCTAGATCCCGTTGAGAAGTAAAAATAGTTCAATGTGTTGAACGGCTTATAAAAGAGTTTATAAGAGTAAGGAAAATTAGAAGTATGACTTCTATAAAGGAGAAAATAGTTCAATGTGTTGAACGACTTATAAATGAGTTTATAAGTGTAAAGAAAAATAGAAGTATGACTTCTATGAGATAAATGTAAATTTTAATTTATGGAAGTGTTCCTAAATTAAAATTTGGCCAAGTGAATAATGTATTTGAAAATTGTGATTTTCATAAACATTATTATGGACTAAATTAAATTAATTCAAGTGTTGAATTAATTAAACACTAGTGGACCTAGTAGAGTCCAAATAATTAAATTAATTCAATTGTTAAATTAATTAAATTATATTGAGTCTTGTAGAGTTCAATTTAAATTAATTATTTAACTAGTGGGACTTGGGTAAATTCAAGTAATGTTTAATTAGTCTCAAATATGTTTGAGATAATTAAATTTAGTCCATGGTTTTTATTTTGATAAAAACCATATAATATGCATGCATGGGAGGTGAAAGGTTGGGAGACTACTTTTTGAGTTTTCAAGGCATAGCATGCACCTTTTTGACTCTACTTTTCCCACAACCAAAAAAAAAGGTCTCTCCTTCTCTCCAAGGATGAATAGTGCCGAAAATACTATTCACTTTCTCTCCAATTTTTCTTTCTTCAATGGTTGAAGAAACACTCTCTTCTCAAATGAAAAATCCTCATATTTTTCTAGTGCAAAATATGAGGGGATCTACCTAGTTGGTGGTGGGCTTAATTTGAAGGAAATATTCAAGGTAGGAGGAAGCTTGTAGATTTCTTCATCCCATTCAAGAGCTTTGTTGTTTAACAACAAAGTTGGAGCCATACATCAATCCTTGTGATTGATAGGTAAAACTTCTAAACACCCTATGTATGACATTATTTGGTGTTTGTTGTATTTGCTACACAATATAGTAGAGGTGGCCGAAATTTTTGTGTAAAAATTTGATTTTTAAACTTCCGTTGCGCTTCCGGTCACCGTAACCAATCCCCTTTCAGGGTGCTCGTATCCCAAATCGATATAAACCGATAACTCTGAGGGATATAAGCCTATGGTCGTTTATCAACTAATTGCATGCAATCTCTGACTATGTATCTATCAACCCAATAAAACATTTAAACTCTTTCTCTTTGGCATTTAAACAACACTTTAGAAACTATACTCTTTGTATTCCCTTTGAACAATTGAGACATCAAATGCCTCCAATATATATAACAATTGAATCAATACATACTATGGATCAAATGGAAGGGAATATCACAATAAAACCTTTGAAACACAATACATATATATACATGTGAGCACAAGGGATGAAATTCCACTTACAAACCAATAGAACACCTCAATCAAAGCTCTTGAACACCACCTACAACAATAATCCATAAATAACACCAACATCAACTCTATATCCAAGGATCCAAGCTAAATAATCCATAAATCTACAAGAACCACAAACCCAAGTCAACTCTTAACTCAAAACCTTAAAAAAATCGCACCAAAAGCTTACCTTAGCTTCCTAGCACCAAGGAGAACCACGATCTCAAGTCAAAACGCAAACTAAACGCTTGAATCGAAGATAGGAAGTGAAAGAAATGGATGAAAATCCTTTCTAGAAGAGAGAAAATCGGAAATGAGAAGAAAGGAAAAGGGAAAGTATGGCCAACCACTCCCAAAAAGTAACTTAAAATCTCGCCCATACCTAGACCGCGGGTGTGCTGCCACAAGCACCGCGGGTGCGCCTAGCTCACGGCACAACACAAAATTCTGGAACACTTGGACCGCGGGTGCGGCGCTGCAGACACCGCTGGTGCGGTCATCACCGCGGGTGCGGTCCTTGCACTACCGCAGGTGCGGTCCTGCCACGGCTTCCCAACTCTGTCTGTGGTGCTCGTATCCCATCGATATAAATCGACAACTCTGAGGGATATAAGCCTATGGTCGTTGATCAACTAATTTCCTGCAATCTCTGACTATGTATCTATCAATCCATAAAACATTTAAACTCTTTCTTTGGGACATTTCATCAAACACTTTGATATTCTTTCTCTTTTATATTCCCTTCTCATAGTTGAGACATCAATTGTCTCCACAATATACAACAAAGGTATCAATACATAATAGTGAATCAAATGAAGGGAATAACACAATAAAACCTTTGAAACACAATACATATATAATCATGTGAGCACAAGGGATGAAATTCCACTTACAAACCACTAGAACACCTTAAAATCTAACTCCTTGGTTGAAATCCTACAACAATAATCCATAAATAACACAATCATCAACTCAATAATCAAGAACCCATGCCAATTAATCCATAAATCCAACATAAACAACAAACCCATATCATCTCTCCTCCAAAACCAAGAAATAACAACACCAAAAGCTTACCTTAGCTTCTTAGAACCAAGAAGAACTTCAATCTCAACTCCAATCACCAACTAAAAGCTTGAATCAAAGATAGGAAGTGAAAGGAAATGAGAAAACCCTAGCGTCTAGAGAGAAATATCGAAAAGAAGGAGAAAGGAATGAGTAAAGTGAAGTCAACCACCCCAAAAAGCACTTAAAAATCTCGAACATGCGCTGCCGCGGGTGCGTTACTCCTTGTACCGCGGGTGCGGTAAGCTCACGGCACTCCACCAAAAATTCCGAATTCGACAACCGTGGGTGCGGTCCTGCAATCACCGCGGGTGCGGTGTCCTTTATACCGCGGGTGCGGTGTCGCTACGGGAAAAACACCAAAATCCAAGAATTACGACCGCGGGTGCGGTCCTTACACTGAGCGCGGGTGCGGTCTGGTCACGGCCAAGACAAAATCTAAGGCAACCAAAATCGAACCAACACACTGAAACGACGCAACTACCATCAACTAACAATATCAACCACACCTCAAGACAATAATAACCTACAATACAATGGCCCATAATCACAACTCTTAACATCACAACTAAACTTAAACTTAATCAATAAATCCATAACATACGAAAACTTAAACCGTACCGTTCACCAGGCTCGGCTATTACAATCTCCCCTCCTTAGAGGAATTTCGTCCTCGAAATTGACGTCATTGCACGAACAACTCAAGATACTTCTCTCTCATCTCATCCTCTGGTTACCACGTGGCCTCTTCGATCAAATGATTCCTCCAAAGGACTTTAACGATGCCGATCTATTTGTTCCTCAAAACTTTAACTTTGTAGTCCAGTATCTGAACCAGAATCTCTTGGTACGTCAAATTCGGCGTCAAGTCCAATGGCTCGTGGCGAAGAACATGGGAAGGATTTGCAATATACTTCCTGAGCATTGACACATGAAAAATGTTATGGACTCTGTCAAGATTTGGCGGTAGGGCTAACCTGTAGGCTCGATCACCAACTCTGTCCAAGATCTCACAGGGGCCAATAAATCTCGGACTCAACTTGCCCTTCTTGCCAAACCGCATCACACCCTTGAGAGGTGCTACCTTCAGAAACACGTGATCGCCAACCTCAAACTGCAACGGCCTACGACGCACATCCGCATAGCTCTTTTGTCTCGACTGCGCTGTCTTCATCCTCTCTCTAATAACAGCAACAACATCAGCAGTCTGTTGGACCAACTCTGGACCCAACATCTTCCTCTCGCCAACCTCATCCCAATACAAGGGAGATCTACACTTCCTGCCATAAAGTGCTTCGTACGGTGCCATCCCAATCGTCGCCTGGTAACTGTTATTGTACGTGAACTCCACAAGAGGAAATTTAAAATCCCAGCTACCAGAATAGTCAATAGTGCATGCTCTAAGCATATCCTCTAGAATCTGAATAACTCTCTCTGATTGACCGTCGCTTTGAGGGTGATAAGCTGTACTAAACGCTAACCGTGAACCCATAGCTCTGTGCAAACTCTTCCAAAACTCTGAAGTAAATATATGGTCACGATCAGACACAATCGACACAGGGACACCGTGAAGTCTAACAATCTCTGCTATATAATCCTCGGCATACTGGTTCATGGAATACGTCGTCTTGACTGGGAGAAAATGCGCTGACTTGGTCAATCGATCAACAATAACCCAAATAGAGTTAAAACCTTTCTGCGTTCTGGGAAGACCAGTCACGAAATCCATCGTAATATGCTCCTACTTCCACTGAGGAATCGGCAAAGATAGCAATGTCCCAGCAGGGCTCTGGTGCTCAATCTTCACCTGCTGACAAGTTAGGCACTGAGAAATACACATGGCAATATCTTTCTTCATACCTGGCCACCATTAGAGTCTACGAAGATCCTGATACATCTTAGTGCTGCCTGGATGTATCGAATATGGCGCGGTATGAGCCTCTATCAAGACGTCTCGCCGAATATCATCACCAGCAGGAACACAAATACAGCCTCTGAAAGTCACCAAACCATCTCTATTCGATCCAAACTCTGAGTTACCTCTCTCCTCTGCTCTGGCTCTCAACTCTGTCAACTGAACATCGTCAGTCTGCTCTCTACGGATCATGTCCGTCAATGTATCCCGAATGACCAGCGCTGAAAGGCGAGCAATGGTTCCAGGGACTAGCAAAGAAATCTCCTCTCGCTGCAATTCCATCAACAATGGCTTCTGAATCATCGAACTCAAGGAAGAACTCGACTTACGGCTCAAAGCATCCGCTACAACATTCGCTTTCCCTGGGTGGTAAATAATCGTCACATCATAGTCTTTGACAAGCTCTAACCACCGTCTCTGTCGCATGTTGAGCTCTTTCTGGGAAAACAGATACTTCAAACTCTTGTGGTCCGTGAAAATTGATGAAACTTAAAATTAATAATTTATTATATGTTAAAACCTGTATTTTAAAATTTTAAGTTTCATTAAAATTATAAATTATGTTATTTTAGTATTGTTTGTTTATATTTAAATGTCTTACTAAATTTGTTTTATTTTCAGGTTTTTTTACGTGTTGGTAAAATAATGATAACTCAAGCTAGAAAATTCAAATGGAGGTGACTCAAACATGGTTGGAATCCTTGAGAAGTTATCTACAACTTTGCAGAAGACATGATTGTTAGAGTAGGTGCCCGTCGAGCCAAGTGTTGGCCGAGTGTTCACAATGAAACTCTATGTATAAGCAATCTTTATTTTAATAATGTTTGAGATTATTATTATGGCACATCTTTATCTGTATACACATGCTAGTTGCATAGATAAAGCCCTTGAATATACAAATAGTAGAAAGAATATGAGATGCTCATATGATGAGTATCATGAAAACTCATATTTGTAATACTGTATATTCTAAACGGTTCCTAGTCGATTCAGCCGCCACTAAGAAGGATATAGGCCGCTAGAGTTCGAGACTAGTATCTGCGATGTGAGTACCATGTTTCATTGGTAGGGGACATTGTGATGTCCGAACATGCAGATAGGTGCTCCTTGTAGAGTGCACTGAACAACCCTCCATAAAAGGACTTTCCAAGTGGTTCTCACTTATCGAGTGGAAACGTCCTAGTTTATGGTTGTACACCATTAGTCCTTATGACCCGGGACAACATTGAGACTCTATGTGCTAGCATTTCACTTTGACTTGTTTACCGACTCTCATGGGGTCATCAGGTGGCAAGGTTGGGTGTCATGTCGAAACATTTAGGAGTCGATGCATTGTAGTCGGTGATTCACCGCTTACCTTCGGGTATGGATATCCTATGTGTTATCATGTGTATGTAGGTTGAAATCTCTGGCCAGAGTATGGTGGTAATTATGAAAGGGTTTCATAGATTACACCATCGATGCAACTACGACATGACACATAGTATCGATTCATTGACAACTCTCGATAAACCAATGGTTGTCGAATCGATCGGGATATATGAGTTGAAGGGACCGTACTGTACGCTAACCATAATTGAATGGTTCTTGCAGGCACTATAATGTGATACCTAGGGAATCACGTAAGCGATGCTGCTAGGCGTTTAACGTGATTGGTTGGGTACTATCAGACTTGAGTTCTGACGTTCTTATTATCAAGGTGTTGATAAATAAGAATGGAGCAATTGGGGTATGCTCATATAAGGACATGTTTAGTCCGAATCACATAGAGATGTGAACCCACGGCTAGTTGTATCAATGAACCATTGAGGGCCACACAAGTACTAGCTTTCTAGATCCCGTTGAGAAGTAAAAATAGTTCAATGTGTTGAACGGCTTATAAAGGAGTTTATAAGCGTGAGGAAAATTAGAAGTATGACTTCTATAAAGGAGAAATTAGTTCAATGTGTTGAACGACTTATAAATGAGTTTATAAGTGTAAAGAAAAATAGAAGTATGACTTCTATGAGAGAAATGTAAATTTTAATTTAAGGAAGTGTTCCTAAATTAAAATTGGCCAAGTGAATAATATAATTGAAAATTGTGATTTTCATAAACATTATTATGGACTAAATTAAATTAATTCAAGTGTTGAATTAATTAAACACTAGTGGGCCTAGTAGAGTCCAAATAATTAAATTAATTCAAGTGTTGAATTAATTAAATTATATTGAGTCTTGAAGAGCTCAATTAAAATAATTATTTAACTAGTGGGACTTGGGTAAATTCAAGTAATGTTTAATTAGTCTCAAATATGTTTGAGATAATTAAAATTTAGTCTAAGGTTTTAATTTGATTAAAAACCATATAATATGCATGCATGGGAGGTGAAAGATTGGGAGACTACTTTTTGTGTTTTCAAGGCATGGCATGCAACTTTTTGGAACAACTTTTCCCACAACAAAAAAAAAGTCTCTCCTTCTCTCCTAGCATGAATAGTGGCCGAGTAACTATTCACACTTTTTCTCCAATTTTTCTTTCTTCAATGGTTGAAGAAACACTCTCTTCTCAAATGAAAAATCCTCATATTTTTCTAGTGCAAAATATGAGGGGATCTACCTAGTTGGTGGTGGGCTTAATTTGAAGGAAAGATTGAAGGTAGGAGGAAGCTTGTAGATTTCTTCATGCCATTCAAGAGCTTTGTTGTTTAACAACAAAGTTGGAGGCATACATCAATCCTTGTGATTGATAGGTAAAACTTCTAAACACCCTATGTATGACATTATTTGGTGTTTGTTGTATTTGCTACACAATATAGTAGAGGTAGCCGAAATTTATCATGAAAAATAAAAATTTTAAACTTCCGTTGCGCTTCCGGTCACCGTAACCGATCCCCCTTTCAATGATTGCCTAAAAAGCTCATTAAGATGATCAAATTGTGCAAAGATCAAAAGGAGGACACATTTACTTTTACTATGACCATCATTTAGTAAAAAATTCATAACTATTTCAATATTTATCCAAATGAGGTGAATCAAGTGGCCAAACTCATCTACACAAAATTCCCCACATGTTTGTGGCCTTAATCAGAGTCAAAGTTGTGACTCCTCTGACCTCTTTAAATAAAATACACAACGGAAATTAAAATTTTCTTTAAAATACGGAAGGAGTTTCAAAATACATTTCTTTAAACATCTTTACAAAATAACAATACATGATCATTTGAATGACATAACAAAATACAAAACATCATTCCTATGATCATGCCAAAATCTTCCTTCCAACGGTGTATGCATATGACCCCCTGTCCACAGTCAACGTCCCGGGCCGCCACTCTGATCTGCATCACAAGAAATAACTGAAATGAGAATAAATCTCAGCAAGTGGAACTCTTACATAGCAATGACAATAAACTCTGTAAAACATAGCTTTGAAATCATAAATACCATCCACTTTGAATCATAAACTCTGAACATGAATATCATAGCAATAGCATATAAATGAGATGGTATTTCTCTTTACTCTGGTTGGATTGATATCAATAGTAACTCTGCTCTGGGGTGCTCTTATCCCAAATCGATATAAACCGATAACTCTGAGGGATATAAGCATATGGTCGTTGATCAACTAATTGCATGCAATCTCTGACTATGTATCTATCAATCCAATAAAACATTTAAACTCTTTCTCTTTGGCATTTAAACAACACTTTAGAAACTATACTCTTTGTATTCCCTTTGAACAATTGAGACATCAAATGCCTCCAATATATATAACAATTGAATCAATACATATTATGGATCAAATGGAAGGGAATATCACAATAAAACCTTTGAAACACAATACATATATATACATGTGAGCACAAGGGATGAAATTCCACTTACAAACCAATAGAACACCTCAATCAAAGCTCTTGAACACCACCTACAACAATAATCCATAAATAACACCAACATCAACTCTATATCCAAGGATCCAAGCTAAATAATCTATAAATCCACAAGAACAACAAACCCAAGTCAACTCTTAACTCAAAACCTTAAAAGAATCGCACCAAAAGCTTACCTTAGCTTCCTAGCACCAAGGAGAACCACGATCTCAAGTCGAAACGCAAACTAAATGCTTGAATTGAAGATAGGAAGTGAAAGAAATGGATGAAAACCCTTGCTAGAAGAGAGAAAATCGGAAATGAGAAGAAAGGAAAAGGGAAAGTATGGCCAACCACTCCCAAAAAGTAACTAAATATCTCGCCCATACCTAGACCGCGGGTGCGCTGCCACAAGCACCGCGGGTGCGCCTAGCTGACGGCACAACACAAAATTCTGGAACACTCGGACCGCGGGTGCGGCACTGCAGACACCGCGGGTGCGGTCATCACCGCGGGTGCGGCCCTTGCACTACCGCAGGTGCGGTCCTGCCACGGCTTCCCAACTCCAAAATCATGAATAGTACACTGCGGGGGCACTCCTCTAAGAGCGCTGGTGCACTCTGATCACGGCCAAGATAAAAACTCAACCAACTAAAATCGATCCGAAACTCTGAAACGAACAACCAACAACAACTAATACCTCAAGACAATAATAACCAATAATACTATGGCCCAAAACACAACTCTAAACATCTAATCACATAACCCAAATAACATGCAAAGCTTAAACCGTACCGTACACCGGCCTCGGCTATTACAATCTCCCCTCCTTAGAGGAATTTCGTCCGCGAAATTGACGTCACAGAACGAACAACTCAGGATACTTCTCTCTCATCTCATCCTCTGGTTCCCACGTAGCCTCTTCGATCAAATGGTTCCTCCAAAGGACTTTAACGATGCCGATCTCTTTGTTCCTCAAAACTCTAACTCTGCGATCCAGAATCTGAATCGGAATCTCTGGGTAAGTCAAATTCGGCGTCAAGTCCAATGGCTCGTGGTGAAGAACTGTTAGAGTAGGTGCCCGTCGAGCCAAGTGTTGGCCAAGTGTTCACAATGAAACTCTATGTATAAGCAATCTTTATTTTAGTAATATTTGATATTATTATTTTGGCACATCTTTATCTGTATACCCATGCTAGTTGCATAGATAAAGCCCTTGAATATACAAATGGTAGAAAGAATATGAGATGCTCATATGATGAGTATCATGAAACTCATATTTGTAATACTGTATATTCTAAACGGTTCCTAGTCGATTCAGCCGCCACTAAGAAGGATATAGGCCGCTAGAGTTCGAGACTAGTATCTGCGATGTGAGTACCATGTTTCATTGGTAGGGGACATTGTGATGTCCGAACATGCAGATAGGTGCTCCTTGTAGAGTGCACTGAACAACCCTCCATAAAAGGACTTTCCAAGTGGTTCTCACTTATCGAGTGGAAATGTCATAGTTTATGGTTGTACAGAATTAGTCCTTATGACCCGGGACAACATTGAGACTCTATGTGCTAGAATTACACTTTGACTTGTTTACCGACTCTTATGGGCCATCAGGTGGCAAGGTTGGGTGTTCTGTCGAAACACATAGGAGTCGATGCATTGTAGTCGGGGATTCACCGGTTACCTTCGGGTATGGATATCCTATGTGTTATCATGTGTTAGTAGGTTGAAATCTCTGGCCAGAGTATGGTGGTAATTATGAAAGGGTTTCATAGATTACACCATTGATGCAACTACGACATGACACATAGTATCAATTCATTGACAACTCTCGATAAACCAATGGTTGTCGAATCGATCGGGATATATGAGTTGAAGGGACCGTACTGTACGCTAACCATAATTGAATGGTTCTTGCAGGCACTATCATTTGATACCTAGGGAATCATGTAAGCGATGCTGCTAGGCGTTTAACATGATTGGTTGGGTACTATCAGACTTGAGTTCTGACGTTCTTGTTATCAATGTGTTGATAAATAAGAATGGAGCAATTGGGGTATGCTCATATAAGGACATGTTTAGTCCGAATCACATAGAGATGTGAACCCACGGCTAGTTGTATCAGTGAACCATTGAGGGCCACACAAGTACTAGCTTTCTAGATCCCGTTGAGAAGTAAAAATAGTTCAATGTGTTGAACGGCTTATAAAGGAGTTTATAAGCGTAAGGAAAAATTAGAAGTATGACTTCTATAAAGGAGAAACTAGTTCAATGTGTTGAACGGCTTATAAATGAGTTTATAAGCGTAAAGAAAAATAGAAGTATGACTTCTATGAGAGAAATGTAAATTTTGATTTATGGAAGTCTTCCTAAATTAAAATTTGGCCAAGTGAATAATATATTTGAAAATTGTGATTTTCATAAGCATTATTATGGACTAAATTAAATTAATTCAAGTGTTGAATTAATTAAACACTAGTGGACCTAGTAGAGTCCAAATAATTAAATTAATTCAAGTGTTGAATTAATTAAATTATATTGAGTCTTGTAGAGCTCAATTTAAATTAATTATTTAACTAGTGGGACTTGGGTAAATTCAAGTAATGTTTAATTAGTCTCAAATATGTTTGAGATAATTAAATTTAGTCCATGGTTTTTATTTTGATAAAAATCATATAATATGCATGCATGGGAGGTGAGAGGTTGGGAGACTACTTTTTGAGTTTTCAAGGCATAGCATGCACCTTTTTGACTCTACTTTTCCCACAACCAAAAAAAAAGGTCTCTCCTTCTCTCCAAGGATGAATAGTGCCGAAAATACTATTCACTTTCTCTCCAATTTTTATTTCTTCAATGGTTGAAGAAACACTCTCTTCTCAAATGAAAAATCCTCATATTTTTCTAGTGCAAAATATGGGGGGATCTACCTAGTTGGTGGTGGGCTTAATTTGAAGGAAAGATTCAAGAAGAAAGGAGGAGAGCTTGTAGATTTATCTTCCATTCAAGAGCCAAGTTGTTTACAACTTGGTTGGTGCCATCATCAACCTCAAGAGGTTGATAGGTAACGATTTTCTTACACCCTATGTATGACATTATGAATGTGTTTTTATTGTATTTGCTACACTTAGTCATGGTGGCCGAAAATTTTAGCTAAAAATTTTAGATTTTTGAACTTCCGTTGCGCTTCCGGTCACCGTTACCGATCCCCTTTCAAGTGGTATCCGAGCTATGGTTACGATTTTGTGTAGCAACTACAAGATATTATGTTGAGATCGATTTCTAACCGCATGAGGTGAAGTTTTGCAACGATTCAAGGCCGGGTTTGGGGCGGCTTTTGGGCAGCAAGTTGCTGCCCATTTCGGGCAGCTTGGGCTGCCCGAAACGGGCAGCTAGGGCAGCCCAAGGGGCTGCCCGAACAGCCCCAACATTTTTAAATAAAAAAAATTTTTTTTGGTAAGTTGGCCGGAATACGGCGACGGAGCTCCGGCGACGGCGATGACGGCTAGGGTTTCCAAAAGTGTTTTGGAATATCAAAGTGTCATGGGCCTTGAGTTGTTGGGCCATTGGATGGCTAATATGTTTGTGAATTTTAAATGGGCTAAAAATGTTTTTGGTGAAAAATTAGTTTTTGGGCCCTTAAGTTTAAAATTACAAAAGTTGTAAATATTTTCTCATGAAATAAATATTTTAAGTTGGACTTTAAATATTTATAGTAAATGGTGATTTACAAGAAATTCGGTTATAAATAAATTAATTGGAAAGTTGACAAATGTGTTTGTATACTTTGTTAATTTAGTTTATAATCGTGGTGGTTAGTGATTGGATCAAGATATATAATATTGGATCAATTAATTATTGTGATAATTAATTGATGGTGTATGATATGTGATATTATGCATGAAGGATGATCAAAAGCCCAAGCCCAATTTGCTAGGTGTATGCTAGGATATTTTGTGTTGAATGATTGTAATAATTATCAAATTTATAAAGTGGGCTTGGTTTATGGCCCGTTCTCACCCCCATGAGATGTATCCCTATTTGCCATGGATATTTATTTGTAAATATTAGTATAGTGGATGATCAAGATTGGAAGATGGTGGCCATGATGGTTATGAAGATCGAAGACATGTAAATATTGGAAGCTTATGTAATAGTTGCATTTGCATCCCGTGCATTTCCCTAGGATTGGACCTAGGCCCGTGTTTAGCTCACACGGTCCGTTAGTATTGGGGCGATTGATCATCCTTGTTTTGTTTACTGTTTATAATATATGCATGATATGTTATAAATAATGAGTATGTGCGTTATTATTATGATAATAACAAAGTTGCATGAATCCGGCAAACATACGATCAAACATGGCGAGCTTTTTTAAATAAAATTAATGATGAGACCTTTCAAAATTAAAAACCCTCATTTTGAATAAGATTCAAAATTAATATCAAGCCCGAAAAGTGGAATTATAAATTTGTTTATAATTTCCTTGTCTTCCATCGACAATGGGTGCATGATGAACGCTACCCGTACTCGGGGCTCGGCATATATTATTGGGGGAGCTTTGGGTGCCGGAAAGCTGTGACATCCATTGACATGGTGATGTGAACTACGTGAAACTCCCATGATTTCGGCTCATATTATTGGGGGAACTCATGGCGACCGTCCATTAAGGTTCAACATCGATGGGTAAGGCTTGACACGTGAAGATGAACGACGTCATATTATTGGGTCCTAATCAAACGTGAGACAAAAGTTTACGTAGAGGGTTGCATTGTGATGCAATTGGAAACTACCTTTTAGGAATTGTGATTGGCAGATATTATTCGGGATCATAATTCGCTAATTGAACCTTACGTACCTACTGAGGAAAGATGTTTCCCGTTTTCACTAGAGGGTAGTGAAAGATGTCAAAACAGTGGGAGCAAATATTTATGAAGTAAAAGTCCAAGCTTCATATCTTACTAAATATTTTAAAATAGTCATCAACATTTATCTGTTTTACTTTTCAGTACAAATTGACAATGTCTTCAATGCGCAATCCGATATCTGTAATACTCGACAAACACATATTAACTGGACCTAATTACCTCACTTGGCAAAGAAACCTGAAAATCGTCTTGAATTCGGAAAGGGTAGCATATACACTGACTGAGTCGCCCCCTGTTGAGGCTCCGACTGACTGCACTCCTGAGGAATTGCAGACTTACAAGGAATGGTGTGACCATGACTTGATAGCCAGGTGTTATATGCTGACTTCTATGAATGATGAGTTGCAGAGGCGTTTTGAGGATGCAAAGAGTGCTGTTGACATTCTTTTGCATCTCAAGGAGCTCTTTGGTGAGCAAACACGGCCTCTTAGGCATGCTACCGTCAAGGAGCTGATCACTATGCGCATGCGAGATGGGGCCTCGGTCCATGAGCATGGCCTGAAGTTAATTGGGCTCGTGGACAAGCTTGTTGGCATGGATATGATCTTGCCTTCGGAGTTGACCACCGACGTGTTGCTGTTATCATTGCCTAGCTCATTTGATCCTTTTGTGGTGAACTTCAACATGAACAAGATGGAGCCGACCCTTGAGGAGTTGGTAAATATGCTTGTTACGTTTGAATCCACAATCAAAAAGGAGAAGTTGGTTCTTTATGTGGGTTCTTCATCTGGTACGAAGATTGATCCACATGGGAAGGGAAATAAGAGTTCTTTCCAACGTCCCAAGAAGAACGTGCCCTTGATGAGGCAATCTCCGAATCCCGTTGTGGCAGCCACACCAGTTAAGGCTGACAAGACTAGTGATGTTTGTCATCACTGCAAGAAGCCTGGACATTGGAGGCGAAATTGCAAGGAATATCTGGCCCAGAAGAGTTCTGGAAATGGTATGTTCTAAATTGAAGTAAACATTTCAATTAACTCTACTTCTTGGGTATTAGATACCGGTTATGGATCACATCTCTGTAATGTGTTACAGGTGATGGGAAGAAGTAGAAAGCTTAAGGAAGGTGTGACTTTCTAGAAGATGGGCAATGGAGCAAGAGTTGCTGCCAAGGCTGTTGAAGATGTTTACTTATTGTTGAACAATAGTTTTAAGTTAATTTTATGAGATGTTTTGTTTGTACCTAATTTTGTGAAAAACATTGTTTCCATTTCTATGCTGATAAAAAGGGATATTCTTGTTTATTTTGCAAAGATGTTTGCAACATTTACATGAATGAATGTTTGATTGGTACTGGTGAACTTGAAAACGATCTCTATAACTTAAAATTAAAAGATATTCCATTAAATGTCCATTCAAAGGCATACACCATATGAGATATGGATGGGTAAGCCTCCTAAGTATTCTTATCTTAGAATATGGGGGTGCCCTGCTTATGAACCAGGTAGTGGGAGATAAATTGGATAGTCGATCCATTTTATGCTACTTTGTGGGATATCCAAGGAATTCAGTTGGATATCATTTCTATCATCCTCAAGAAACAAAGGTGTTTGTTTCTAGGAATGCACTTTTTTGGAAAGGGAATTTCTATTGGATAGAAAATGGGAGATGATAGAACTCGAAGAGGTTCGAGAGACACCCACAATTATAGAACCCACACCCGAAGAGCCAAGTGAGGAGATACAAGCTCCTAAAGATCCGAGAGTCTCGAGACCACCTATGGGGTATGGTCTGCTTCTTGAAGAGGGCCATGATGAGCCTATCCATGGATGTGATCCAAGGACCTTCAAGGAAGCATTATCTGATGCCGATTCATCCTAAATGGCTTGAAGCAATGGAATCTGAGATGAATTCCATGCATTCGAACCAAGTGTGGATTCTCGTGGATCCACCTGAGGAAATTGTTCCCATAGGGTGTAAATGGATTTACAAGAGGAAACTTGGGGCGGATGGGAAGGTATTGACCTTCAAGGCGCGATTGGTGGCAAAAGGATATACTCAAATACAAGGAGTTGACTTTGAGGAAACATTTTCACCAGTTGCAATGTTCAAGTCCATAAGGATTTTGCTAGCCATAGCTGCATGGTATGACTATGAGATATGGCAGATAGATGTCAAGAAAGTCTTTCTTAATGGGATTTTAAGAAAGTGATTTACATGTCTCAACCTGAAGGGTTTACATTTGTCGAAAGTGAGCATATGGTATGCAAACTTTAGAGATCTATTTATGGTCTAAAGAAGGAATCTAGGAGTTGGAACCTCCGATTCGATAGTACGAATACAGAGTTGATTTACTAAGAATCCTGAGGAACCCTATGTGTATAAGAAGGTCAGTGGGAGTGTTGTGACATTCCTGGTGCTTTATGTTGATGACATTCTACTCATTGGGAATGATGTAGGAATGTTGCAATCAACTAAGATATGGTTAGAGAGTATGTTCTCGATGCAGGACTTGGGTAAAGCATCTTTTGTATTGGGAATATAGGTCTATAGAGATAGATCGAAAAGATTGCTTGATCTCACCCAGTCCAAGTACATTGATACCATCGTGAAGCGGTTCTCGATGGATAAGTACAAGAGAGGACATCTACCAATGTGTCATGGCGTGTCCCTATCCAAGTCTGTCTTTCAAGACTGATGCAGAGATAGCGGCGATGACAAAGCATTCCTTATGCATCTACGATTGGTAGCATCATGTATGAGATGATATCTACACGTCCTGACGTGGCTTCCGCACTAAGTGTAGTGAGTAGATATCAATCGAACCCTGGTCTTCCACACTGGAAAGCTGTGAAGGACATCCTCAAGTAGTTGAGAAGGACCAATAAATTGTTCTTGGTCTATGGGGTGGAGAACTGAAATTGGAAGGCTATACCGACTCTAGTTTCCAAAGCGATATCGATGACTCGAAGTCAACCTCTGGGTTTGTATTCATACCCAATGGTGCTGCTGTCTCTTGGAAGAGTTCCAAGCAAGACAATACTGCGGATTCCAGCACAGAGGCCGAATACATTGCTGCATCAGATGCAGCAAGGGAGGCTGTTTGGATAAGGAATTTTGTCCAAGAGTTGGACGTCATTCCTAATGGTGTTGCTCCTGTCCCGGTGTTGTGTGACAACACGGGAGCTATAGCTCAAGCAAAGGAGCCCAGGTCTCATCAGAAGTCCAAACATGTATTGAGAAAGCACCACATCCTCGGAGAGACAGTGGAAAGAGGAAGAAGTGTCTTTTGACATAGTCGGCTCCGTAGATAATGTTGTTGATCCACTACCTAAGCCTTTACCTGGACCATTATTCGACAAGCATCGCGAATCAATGGGTTTGAAGCATATGGGTAGTTGGCTCTAGTGCAAGTGGGAGATTGTTAGAGTAGGTGCCCGTCGAGCCAAGTGTTGGCCGAGTGTTCACAATGAAACTCTATGTATAAGCAATCTTTATTTTAGTAATATTTGATATTATTATTTTGGCACATCTTTATCTGTATACCCATGCTAGTTGCATAGATAAAGCCCTTGAATATACAAATG
Organism: Primulina eburnea; assembly: GCF_022965805.1. Lineage (NCBI taxonomy): Eukaryota > Viridiplantae > Streptophyta > Magnoliopsida > Lamiales > Gesneriaceae > Primulina > Primulina eburnea. Next base: position 21,177,822 of record NC_133104.1, on the reverse strand, counting down.
GTAGAAAGAATATGAGATGCTCATATGATGAGTATCATGAAACTCATATTTGTAATACTGTATATTCTAAACGGTTCCTAGTCGATTCAGCCGCCACTAAGAAGGATATAGGCCGCTAGAGTTCGAGACTAGTATCTGCGATGTGAGTACCATGTTTCATTGGTAGGGGACATTGTGATGTCCGAACATGCAGATAGGTGCTCCTTGTAGAGTGCACTGAACAACCCTCCATAAAAGGACTTTCCAAGTGGTTCTCACTTATCGAGTGGAAATGTCCTAGTTTATGGTTGTACAGAATTTGTCCTTATGACCCGGGACAACATTGAGACTCTATGTGCTAGAATTACACTTTGACTTGTTTACCGACTCTTATGGGCCATCAGGTGGCAAGGTTGGGTGTTCTGTCGAAACACATAGGAGTCGATGAATTGTAGTCGGGGATTCATCGCTTACCTTCGGGTATGGATATCCTATGTGTTATCATGTGTTAGTAGGTTGAAATCTCTGGCCAGAGTATGGTGGTAATTATGAAAGGGTTTCATAGATTACACCATTGATGCAACTACGACATGACACATAGTATCAATTCATTGACAACTCTCGATAAACCAATGGTTGTCGAATCGATCGGGATATATGAGTTGAAGGGACCGTACTGTACGCTAACCATAATTGAATGGTTCTTGCAGGCACTATCATTTGATACCTAGGGAATCATGTAAGCGATGCTGCTAGGCGTTTAACATGATTGGTTGGGTACTATCAGACTTGAGTTCTGACGTTCTTGTTATCAATGTGTTGATAAATAAGAATGGAGCAATTGGGGTATGCTCATAAAAGGACATGTTTAGTCCGAATCACATAGAGATGTGAACCCACGGCTAGTTGTATCAGTGAACCATTGAGGGCCACACAAGTACTAGCTTTCTAGATCCCGTTGAGAAGTAAAAATAGTTCAATGTGTTGAACGGCTTATAAAAGAGTTTATAAGCGTAAGGAAAAATTAGAAGTATGACTTCTATAAAGGAGAAACTAGTTCAATGTGTTGAATGGCTTATAAATGAGTTTATAAGCGTAAAGAAAAATAGAAGTATGACTTCTATGAGAGAAATGTAAATTTTGATTTATGGAAGTCTTCCTAAATTAAAATTTGGCCAAGTGAATAATATATTTGAAAATTGTGATTTTCATAAGCATTATTATGGACTAAATTAAATTAATTCAAGTGTTGAATTAATTAAACACTAGTGGACCTAGTAGAGTCCAAATAATTAAATTAATTCAAGTGTTGAATTAATTAAATTATATTGAGTCTTGTAGAGCTCAATTTAAATTAATTATTTAACTAGTGGGACTTGGGTAAATTCAAGTAATGTTTAATTAGTCTCAAATATGTTTGAGACAATTAAATTTAGTCCATGGTTTTTATTTTGATAAAAACCATATAATATGCATGCATGGGAGGTGAGAGGTTGGGAGACTACTTTTTGAGTTTTCAAGGCATAGCATGCACCTTTTTGACTCTACTTTTCCCACAACCAAAAAAAAAGGTCTCTCCTTCTCTCCAAGGATGAATAGTGCCGAAAATACTATTCACTTTCTCTCCAATTTTTATTTCTTCAATGGTTGAAGAAACACTCTCTTCTCAAATGAAAAATCCTCATATTTTTCTAGTGCAAAATATGGGGGGATCTACCTAGTTGGTGGTGGGCTTAATTTGAAGGAAAGATTCAAGAAGAAAGGAGGAGAGCTTGTAGATTTATCTTCCATTCAAGAGCCAAGTTGTTTACAACTTGGTTGGTGCCATAATCAACCTCAAGAGGTTGATAGGTAACGATTTTCTTACACCCTATGTATGACATTATGAATGTGTTTTTATTGTATTTGCTACACTTAGTCATGGTGGCCGAAAATTTTAGCTAAAAATTTTAGATTTTTGAACTTCCGTTGCGCTTCCGGTCACCGTAACCGATCCCCTTTCAAGAACATGGGAAGGATTCGCAATATACTTCCTGAGCATCGAAACATGAAACACATTGTGAACTCTGTCAAGATTTGGCGGTAAGGCTAACCTTTAGTCTCGATCACCAACTCTGTCCAAAATCTCAAATGTACCAATAAACCTCGGACTCAGCTTACCCTTCTTGCCAAACCTCATCACACCCTTGAGAGGTGCTATCTTCAGAAACACATGATCGCCAACCTCGAACTGCAATGGCCTACGACGAACATCTGCATAGCTCTTCTGTCTCGACTGCGCTGTCTTCATCCTCTCTCGGATCACAGCAACAACATCAGCAGTCTGCTGGACCAACTCTGGTCCTAACATCTTCCTCTCGCCAATCTCATCCCAATACAAGGGAGATCTGCACTTCCTGCCATAAAGTGCCTCATACGGTGCCATGCCAATCGTCACCTGGTAACTGTTATTATACGTGAACTCAACCAAAGGCAACTTAGAATCCCAGCTACCTGGATAATCGATAGTACAAGCTCTGAGCATATCCTCAAGAATCTGAATGACTCTCTCTGACTGACCGTCGCTCTGAGGGTGATAAGCTGTACTAAACGCTAACCGCGAACCCATAGCTCTGTGCAAACTCTTCCAAAACTCTGAAGTAAACCTGGGGTCACGATCAGACACGATCGACACAGGAACATCATGAAGTCTAACAATCTCTGCAATATAGTCCTGAGCATACTGGTTCATGGAAGACGTCGTCTTGACTGGAAGAAAGTGCGCTGACTTGGTCAATCGATCAACGATAACCCAAATGGAATTGAAACCTCTCAGCACTCTGGGAAGACCAGTCACGAAATCCATAGTAATATGCTCCCACTTCCACTGAGGAATAGGCAATGATAGCAATGTCCCAGCAGGTCTCTGATGCTCGATCTTCACATGCTGACAAGTAAGGCACTGAGAAATGAACATGGCAATATCTTTCTTCATACCTGGCCACCAGTAAAGTCGACGAAGATCCTGATACATCTTGGTACTGCCTGGATGAATTGAATATGGCGCAGTATGAGCCTCTGTCAGAATGTCTCGTCGAATATCATCGCCAATAGGAACACAGATACGGCCTCTGAAAGTCACCAAACCCTCTCCATTCAGCCCAAACTCTGAGTTACCTCTCTCCTCTGCTCTAGCTCTCATCTCTGTCAACTGAACATCAACAGTCTGCTCTCTACGGATCCTGTCCGTCAATGTAGCCCGAATAACCAACGCTGAAAGGCGAGCAATGGTCCCCGGAACTACCAAAGAAATCTCCTCTCTCTGCAAATCCATCAACAATGGCCTTTGAATCAAAGAATTCAAGGAAGAGCTCGACTTACGACTCAACGCATCAGCCACAACGTTCGCCTTCCCTGGGTGATAACTGATAGTCACATCATAATCTTTGACAAGTTCTAACCACCTCCTCTGCCGCATGTTGAGCTCTCTCTGAGAAAACAGATACTTCAAACTCTTGTGGTCCGTGAAAATCTCACATTTTTCGCCATACAAATAATGTCTCCAGATTTTCAGGGCGAAAACCACAGCTGCCAGCTCTAAATCATGCGTCGGATAATTCCTCTCGTAATCCTTCAACTGGCGAGAAGCATAAGCAATGACCTTACCTCGCTGCATCAGCACTGCACCAAGTTCTTTCTTCGACGCATCGGTATAGACAACAAAATCCTCAGAACCACTGGGCAATGATAGAACAGGAGCTGTCGTCAATCTATCCTTCAACTCCTGAAATCCACTCTGGCAATCAATGGACCACTCGAACTTCACAGTCTTCCTCGTCAATTTGGACAATGGCAGGGCAATCTTGGAAAAATCTGAAATGAAACGACGATAATAACCCGCCAAACCAAGGAAACTGCGTACCTCTGAGACAGTGGTAGGAATAGGCCACTTCTGAATTGCCTCAATCTTCAATGGATCAACGGCAATGACATTTTTCGAAACAACATGGCCTAAGAAAGAAATCTGATCCAGCCAAAACTCACACTTCTTCAACTTGGCAAACAACCTCTTCTCCCTCAACAAACGGAGAACAACTCTGAGATGCTCTGCATGAAGCTCTCTGGTCTTGGAATAGATCAAGATGTCGTCGATGAAAACAATGACGAAGCTATCCAAGAACGGCTTGAACACACGGTTCATCAGGTCCATGAAAACTGAAGGGGCATTGGTCAGACCAAAAGACATCACAAGAAACTCATAGTGACCATACCTGGTCCTGAATGCCGTCTTAGGGATATCGGACTCCCTAACCTTCAACTGATAGTACCCAGACCGAAGATCAATCTTCGAAAATACAGTGGCACCCTGAAGTTGATCAAATAGATCGTCAATCCGTGGCAACGGATACTTGTTCTGGATAGTCACTTTGTTGAGCTCCCTATAGTCAATACACAGCCGCAAAGACCCATCTTTCTTCTTGACAAATAGAACCGGAGCTCCCCAAGGCGAAGAACTCGGACGAATAAAACCTTTATCCAAAAGATCCTGCAACTGTGTCTTCAACTCCTTCATCTCGGTAGGGGCCATTCGGTACGGAGCCTTAGAAATAGGAACCGTACCTGGAGCTAAATCAATAACGAACTCAACATCTCTGTACGGCGGCAAACCCGGAACATCATCCTCAAACACATCGGCAAACTCCCTCACAACATCAATATCATCAATATTCAACTTAACCACACCATCCACATCCACAATAGAAGCAAGAAACCCATCGCAACCTCTACACAGCAATCTCTCAGCCTCAAGACATGAAATAAAAGGAAGGCCCAGCGAAGTACCTGCACTGGCGAGCGAACCTCCCTTATTGCTATCATCTGCAAAAGTCACCGTCTTATCAACGCAATCGATCACTGCACGATAAGTCGATAGCCAATCCATGCCAAGAATAACATCAAAAGCAACCACCGGGATCACAATCAAATCAGCAAAGACCTCTCTATCATCAATACGAACAGGGCATGCATACACAATAAACGTCGGGCACAACACGTTCCCCGAAGGCAATAAGACATTCAACTGGAGGGGAAGAATAGAAGGAACTATACCCAAAGATCTCAAAAACAATTCAGACATAAAAGAATGAGTAGCACCAGTATCAATCAAAGTCGTAGCTACTCTGCCTGAAATTAAAATAGTGCTAGAGATCACAGAAGAATCATGATTAATACCTTCCTTGGTCATCGCAAAGATGCGACCCTGAACCTTCTCTTGGCTAGCTCCTCTTGGACAATCTCGGGCAATGTGGCCTGCCGTGCCACAACGATAGCAAGAATGAGTGCCAAATCTGCACTCTCCCCTATGATGTCTCCCACACTTGGGACATAAAGGCTTCTCGGGATCAGATGGAGCAACTGGAACTATCGGTGGTCTAGGATTCGAGTCCATCTTACCTTTCCCCTTGAATCGATCTCTGCCACGCTGACTCGAACTCTGTCCCCTCTGAGCAATGGCCTGATGCCTCGCCTGCCTCTCCCTAGCAATGTCCTTCTCGGCCAACAAAGCCTTGGACGCGATCTCCTTGAAAGTCACAGCCTTGGATATATTGATATCTCGACGAATCTCAGCTCTAAGGCCTCGAATGAAATGAGCACCTTTGTCTTTGTCGTTGGAAGCAATGTACGGAGCAAACAAGCAACCCTCTTCAAACATCAGAATATACTCATCCACATTCAAGCTCCCCTGTCGAAGCTCCAAGAACTCCTGAAACCTTCCTCGCTCGAAGTGTGTCGGGGAAATACTTGTCATAGAACAACTCTGTAAACTCTGACCACTTCAATGTCGAGACATCAACTCAAACCTTGGTCGCATTCCACCATATGCGAGCAGCTTTAACCAACATGAATACAGCACAGCTGATACGGTCTCTGTCCTCGTAGTGGAGATGATCGAAGATCGCCTCTAAAGCCTTTACTCACTCGACTGCAACTAAAGGATCGGTGCTCCCTGAAAATTCCGGCGGATCCATCCTCTTAAAGCAGAAAATATGGCATCAGTTCAAACAGCCTGAGCAACTTGCCCTCTTGCTTGACCTCTGCCCTGACCTGGTCCTTGCAATCGGAGCAACTGCTGGATCTGCTCACTATGGACCTTGGCCTGCTCTTTCAATAACTTGCCGAACTCATCGACAACTCTCGAGGAAGAACTATCCTCACCCTCTACTACTTTCCTCTTAGGTGGCATCCTCTACTCTACAATGGGCTCACAAAAGACATATCAATATATAACAATGGATAGATACAAGAAAACATACCCGGACAGTTGAATGTAGACGAAGTCATATGCATTGGTCCGAAGAACACCGCTCTGATACCACTAAATGTGACACCTCTGACCTCTTTAAATAAAATACACAGCGGAAATTAAAATTTACTTTAAAATACGGAAGGAGTTTCAAAATACATTTCTTTAAACATCTTTACAAAATAACAATACATGATCATTTGAATGACATAACAAAATACAAAACATCATTCCTATGATCATGCCAAAGTCTTCCTTCCAACGGTGTATGCATATGACCCCCTGTCCACAGTCAACGTCCCGGGCCGCCACTCTGATCTGCATCACATGAAATAACTGAAATGAGAATAAATCTCAGCAAGTGGAACTCTTACATAGCAATGACAATAAACTCTGTAAAACATAGCTTTGAAATCATAAATACCATCCACTTTGAATCATAAACTCTGAACATGAATATCATAGCAATAGCATATAAATGAGATGGTATTTCTCTTTACTCTGGTTGGATTGATATCAATAATATCTCTGCTCTGGGGTGCTCGTATCCCAAATCGATATAAACCGATAACTCTGAGGGATATAAGCCTATGGTCGTTGATCAACTAATTGCATGCAATCTCTGACTATGTATCTATCAATCCAATAAAACATTTAAACTCTTTCTCTTTGGCATTTAAACAACACTTTAGAAACTATGCTCTTTGTATTCCCTTTGAACAATTGAGACATCAAATGCCACCAATATATATAACAATTGAATCAATACATACTATGGATCAAATGGAAGGGAATATCACAATAAAACCTTTGAAACACAATACATATATATACATGTGAGCACAAGGGATGAAATTCCACTTACAAACCAATAGAACACCTCAATCAAAGCTCTTGAACACCACCTACAACAATAATCCATAAATAACACCAACATCAACTCTATATCCAAGGATCCAAGCTAAATAATCCATAAATCCACAAGAATAACAAACCCAAGTCAACTCTTAACTCAAAACCTTAAAAGAATCGCACCAAAAGCTTACCTTAGCTTCCTAGCACCAAGGAGAACCACGATCTCAAGTCGAAACGCAAACTAAACGCTTGAATCAAAGATAGAAAGTGAAACAAATGGATGAAAACCCTTGCTAGAAGAGAGAAAATCGGAAATGAGAAGAAAGGAAAAGGGAAATTATGGCAAACCACTCCCAAAAAGTAACTTAAAATCTCGCCCATACCTAGACCGCGGGTGCGCTGCCACAAGCACCACGGGTGCGCCTAGCTCACGGCACAACACAAAATTCTGGAACACTCGGACCGCGGGTGCGGCGCTGCAGACACCGCTGGTGCGGTCATCACCGCGGGTGCGGTCCTTGCACTACCGCAGGTGCGGTCCTGCCACGGCTTCCCAACTCCAAAATCATGAATAGTACACCGCGGTGGCACTCCTCTAAGAGCGCGGGTGCACTCTGGTCACGGCCAAGATCAAAACTCAACCAACTAAAATCGATCCGAAACTCTGAAACGAACAACCAACAACAACTAATACCTCGAGACAATAATAACCAATAATACTATGGTCCAAAACACAACTCTAAACATCTAATCACATAACCCAAATAACAAGCAAAGCTTAAACCGTACCGTACACCGGGCTCGGCTATTACAAGGATAAGGAACATACCTTTCGACTTAGTGCATCAGCTGCTGCATTAGACTTTCCTGGATAGTAATTGATTTCACAATCAAAGTCTTTAAGCAAATCAAGCCATCTTCGCTGTCTCATATTCAATTCAGACTGTGAAAACAGATATTTCAAACTCTTATGATCAGAATATATCTCAAACTTCTCACCGTAAAAGATAGTGTCGCCATATCTTTAATGCAAAGACAATGGCTGCCAATTCAAGGTCATGAATTGGATAACGGATCTCATGTGGTTTAAACTGTCTTGAGGCATAACCAATAACATGCCCTGGCTGCATCAGCACACATCCCAACCCTCTGTGAGAAGTGTTAGCGTAGGTGCCCGTCGAGCCAAGTGTTGGCCGAGTGTTCACAATGAAACTCTATGTATAAGCAGTCTTTATTTTAATAATATTTTATTTATTGTTTTGGCAAATCTTTATCTGTATACCCATGCTAGTTGCATAGATAAAACCCTTGAATATACAAATAGTATAAAGAATATGAGATGCTCATATGATGAGTATCATTAAACTCATATTTGGAATACTGTATATTCTAAACAGTTCCTAGTCGATTCAGCCGCCACTAAGAAGGATATAGGCCGCTAGAGCTCGAGACTAGTATTTGCGATGTCGGTACCATGTTTCATTGGTAGGGGACATTGTGATGTCCGAGCATGCAGATAGGTGCTCCTGGTAGAGTGCACTGAACAACCCTCCATAAAAGGACTTTCCAAGGGGTTCTCACTTATCGAGTGGAAACGTCCTGGTTTATGGTTGTACACCATTAGTCCTTATGACCCGGGACAACATTGAGACTCTATGTGCTAGCATTACACTTTGACTTGTTTACCGACTCTCAAGGGGTCATCAGGTGACAAGGTTGGGTGTTCTGTCGAAACATATAGGAGTCGATGCATTGTAGTCGGGGATTCACCGCTTACCTTCGGGTATGGATATCCTATGTGTTATCATGTGTATGTAGGCTGAAATCTCTGATCAGAGTATGGTGGTAATGATGAAAGGGGTTTCATAGATTACACCATCGATTCAACTACGACATGACACATAGTATCGATTCATTGACAACTCTCGGTAAACCAATGGTTGTCGAATCGATCGGGATATATGAGTTGAAGGGACCGAACTGTACGCTAACCATAATAGAATGGTTCTTGCAGGCACTATCATTTGATACCTAGGGAATCATGTAAGCGATGCTGCTAGGCGTTTAACATGATTGGTTGGGTACTATTAGACTTGAGTTTTGACGTTCTTGTTATCAAGGTGTTGATAAATAAGAATGGGGCAATTGGGGTATGCTCGTATAAGGACATGTTTAGTCCGAATCACATGGAGATGTGAACCCACGGCTAGTTGTATCAATGAACCATTGAGGGTCACACGGTGATAACATTCTAGATCCCGTTGAGAAGTAAAAATAGTTCAATGTGTTGAACGACTTATAAAGGAGTTTATAAGCGTAAGGAAAATTAGAAGTATGACTTCTATAAAGGAGAAACTAGTTCAATGTGTTGAACGACTTATAAATGAGTTTATAAGTGTAAGGAAAAATAGAAGTATGACTTCTATGAGAGAAATGTAAATTTTAATTTATGGAAGTGTTCCTAAATTAAAATTTGGCCAAACAAATAATGTATTTGAAAATTGTGATTTTCATAAACATTATTATGGACTAAATTAAATTAATTCAAGTGTTGAACTAATTAAACACTAGTGGGCCTAGCAGAGTCCAAATAATTAAATTAATTCAAGTATTGAATTAATTAAACAATATTGGGTCTTGTAGAGCTCAATTAAAATTAATTATTAGACTACTGGGCTTGAGTAAAATCAAGCAATCGTTAAATGGTCTCAAATCTGTTTGGGACATTTAAATAAAAGTCCATGGGCTTTGTAATTGTTACAAACCCAAATAGAAAGGCATACAAAGGAGGTGAAAGGTTGGGAGACAACTTTTTGTATAACCAAGGCTTGGCATGCAACTTTTTTACTTTAACTCTTCCCACAATCAAAAAATGTCTCTCTTTCTCTCCTAGCATGAATAGTGGCCGAAAATACTATTTATCCTCTCCATATTTTTCTTTCTTCAATGGTTGAAGATACACTCTCTTCTCATATGAAAAATGCTCTAATTTTTCTAGTTCAAAATTAGAGTGGATTTAGCTTGTTGGTGGTGGATCTAATTTGAAGGAATGATTCAAGAAGTAAGGTGAAGCTTGTAGATTTTCATCCTTTGAAGAGCTTGGTTGTTTGACAACTAAGTTGGAGCCATCATCAATCCATTGTGATTGATAGGTATATTTTTTCTTAACACCCTATGTATGACATTTTGGTGTTTATTGTATTTGCTACACAATTTATTCATGGTGGCCGAAAATTTGGTATGAAAAATCAAAATTTTAAATTTCCGTTGCGCTTCCGGTCACCGTAACCGATCCCCTTTTCAAGTGGTATCCGAGCTATGGTTACGATTTTGTGTAGCAACTACAAGATATTATGTTGAGATTGATTTCTAACCGCATGAGAACAAAATTTTGCAACGAATTCCAGGCCGGATTGGGGCGGATTTTGGGCAGCAAGTTGCTGCCCATTTCGGGAAGCTTGGGCTGCCCGAGGGGCTGCCCGAACAGCCCCTACACTTTAATAAAAAAAAATGTTTTTTGTGGCCGGAATCCAGCGACGGCGATGACGACTAGGGTTTTCAAAAGGTGTTTTGAAATATCAAAGTGTCATGGGCCTTGAGTTGTTGGACCATTGGATGGCTAACATATTTGTGAATTTTAAATGAGCCAAAACGTTTTTGGTGAAAAAATGAGTTTTTGGGCCCTTAATTTTAAAATTACAAAAGTTGCAAACATTTTCTAATGAAATAAATATTTTAAGTTGGACTTTAAATATTTATAGTAAATTGTGATTTATAAGAAATTCGGTTATAAATAAATTAATTGGAAACTAGACAAAGGTGTTTGAATACTTTGTTAATTTAGTTTATAATCGTGGCGGTTAGTGATTCGATCAAGATATATAATATTGGATCAATTAATTATTGTGATAATTAATTGATGGTGTATGATATGTGATATTGTGCATGAAGGATGATCAAAAGCCCAAGCCCAATTTGCTAGGTGTATTCTAGGATATTTTGTGTTGAATGATTGTAATAATTATCAATTTATAAAGTGGGCTTGGTTTATGGCCCGTTCCCACCCCATGAGTGAAAGCGGACCGGTTACGGTGGCCGGAAGCGCAACGGAAGTCAAAAACTTATTTAAAATGCAAGAATTTTCGGCCACCCCATCTTTTGTGCAATATTTACAAAATAACACCAAAACATACATAGGGTGTTAGAAATTTCATTACCTATCAACCTCACAAGGTTGATGATGGCACCAACTTAGTTGACTAGCAACTAAGCTCTTGAAATGGATGACAATCTACAAGCTCTCCTCCACCTTCAAAATTAGGCCCACCACTAGCGAGGTAAAACCCCTCTTGATTTGCACTAGAAAATCAAGAGGATTTTTCAATGAGAAGATTTTATTCTCCAAGAAAATGAAGAACAAAAAAATGGAAGAAAATTGAGAGAAAACTCCTCCAATATTTCGGCCAAGTAAGAGTGTAGTGTGAGTAGTGAAGTCTAGTCTTGGGTGTGGGAAAAGTTGGGAGAAAAGTTGCATGCCTTTGCAATTTTTTTAATAAAAAGTAATCAAGACTCTTCACCTCCCAAGCATGCAAACCCTAGCATGTCTCACATATATTATATGGTTTTTAACACATTAAAAACCATGGACTAAATTTTAATTATCTCAAAACACATTTGAGATTAATTAAATACTACTTGAAATTATTCAAGTCCCACTAGTTAAATAATTATTTTAATTGAGCTCTACAAGGCTCAATATTATTTAATTAATTCAACACTTGAATTAATTTAATTATTTAGACTCTACTAGGTCCACTAGTGTTTAATTAATTCAACACTTGAATTAATTTAATTTAGTCCTCAATAATGTTTATGAAAATCACAAATTTCAACTACATTATTTACTTGGCCAAATTTTAATCTTAGGAACACTTCCATAAATTAAAATTTATATTTTTCTCATAGAAGTCATACTTCTATTTTTCTTTACGCTTACAAACACATTTATAAGCCGTTCAACACATTGAACTATTTTACTTCTCATCGGGGTTTACAAAGCCAATACTTGTGTGGCCCTCAATGGTTCATTGATACAACTAGCCGTGGGTTCACATCTCTATGTGATTCGGACTAAACATGTCCTTATTCGAGCATACCCCAATTGCTCCATTCTTACTTATCAACTCCTTGATAGTAAGAACGTCAGAACTCAAGTCTGATAGTACCCAACCAATCACGTTAAACGTCTAGCAGCATCGCTTACGTGATTCCCTAGGTATCACATGATAGTGCCTGCAAGAACTATTCAATTATGGTTAGCGTACAGTACGGTCCCTTCAACTCATATATCCCGACCGATTCGACAACTATTGGTTTATCGAGAGTTGTCAATGAATCGATACTATGTGTCATGTTGTGGTTGCATCGATGGTGTAATCTATGAAACCCCTTTCATAATTACCACCATACTCTGATCAGAGATTTCAACCCACACATACATGAAAAACACATAGGATATCCATACCCGTAGGTAAGCGGTGAATCCCCGGCTACAATGCATCGACTCCTATATGTTTCGCCGTAACACCCAATCTTGCCATCTGATGACCCCATAAGAGTCGGTAAACAAGTCAAAGTGAAACGCTAGCACATCGAGTCTCAATGTTGTCCCGGGTCATAAGGACTAATGGTGTACAACCATAAACTAGGACATTTCCACTCGATAAGTGAGAACCACTTGGAAAGTCCTTTATAGAGGGTTGTTCAGTGCACTCTACCAGGAGCACCTATCTGCATGCTCGGACATCACAATCTCCCCTACCAATGAAACATGGTACTCACATCGCAGATACTAGTCTCTAACTCGAGCGGCCTTTATCCTTCTTAGTGGCGGCTGAATCGACTAGGAACGGTTTAGAATATACAGTATTCCAAATATGAGTTTCATGATACTCATCATATGAGCATCCCATATTCTTTCTACTATTTGTATATTCAAGGACTTTATCTATGCAACTAGCATGGGTATAAAGATAAAGATGCGCCAAATTAATAAATTCAAATATTATTAAAATAAAGATCATTTATACAAAGAGTTTCATCGTGAACAGTCGGCCAACACTTGGCTCGACGTGCACCTACTCTAACAATGAGATGTATCCCTATTTGCCATGGATATTTATTTGTAAATATTAGTATAGCGGATGATCAAGATTGGAAGATGGTGGCCATGATGATTATGAAGATCGAAGACATGTAAATATTGGAAGCTTATGTAATAGTTGCATTTGCATCTCGTGCATTTCCCTAGGATTGTACCTAGGGCCGTGTTTAGCTCATATGGCCCGTTAGTATTGGGGCAATTGATCATCCTTGTTTGTTTACTGTTTATAATATATGCATGATATGCTATAAATAATGAGTATGTGCGTTATTATTATGATAATAACAAAGTTGCATGAATCCGGCAAACATACGATCAAACATGGCGAGCTTTTAAATAAAATTAATGATGAGACCTTTCAAAATTAAAAACCCTCATTTTGAATAAGATTAAAAATTAATATGAAGCACGAAAAGGGGAATTATAAATTTGTTTATAATTTCCATGTCTTCCATCGACAATGGGTGCATCATGAACGCTACTCGTACTCGGGGCTCGGCTCATATTATTAGGGGAGCTTTGGATGCCGGAAAGCTGTGACATCCATTGACATGGTGATGTGAACTACGTGGAACTCCCATGATTTCGGCTCATATTATTGGGGGAACTCATGGCGACCATCCATTAAGGTTCAACATCGATGGGTAAGGCTTGACACGTAAAGATGAACGACGTCATATTATTGGGTCCTAATCAAACGTGAGACAAAAGTTTACGTAGAGGGTTGCATTGTGATGCAATTGGAAACTACCTTTTAGGAATTGTTATTGGCTGATATTATTCGGGATCATAATTCGCTAATTGGACCTTACGTACCTACTGAGGAAAGGAGTTTCCCGTTTTCATTAGAGGGTAGTGAAAGATGTCAAAACAGTGGGAGCAAATATTTATGAAGTAAAAGTCCAAACTTCATATCTTACTAAATATTTTAAAATAGTCATCAACATTTATCTGTTTTTACTTTTCAGTACAAATTGACAATGTCTTCGATTCGCAATCCGATATCCGTAATACTCGACAAACACATATTAACTGGACCTAATTACCTCACTTGGCTAAGAAACTTGAAAATCGTCTTGAATTCGGAAAGGGTAGTATATACACTGACTGAGTCGCCCCCTGTTGAGGCTCCGACTGACTGCACTCCTGAGGAATTGCAGGCTTACAAGGAATGGTGTGACCATGACTTGATAGCCAGGTGTTATATGCTGACTTCTATGAATGATGAGCTGCAGAGGCGTTTTGAGGATGCAAAGAATGCTGCTGACATTCATTTGCATCTCAAGGAGCTCTTTGGTGAGCAAACACGGCCTCTTAGGCATGCTACTGTCAAGGAGCTGATCACTTTGCGCATGCGAGATGGGGCCTCGGTCCATGAGCATGGCCTGAAGTTGATTGGGCTCGTGGACCAGCTCGTTGGCATGGATCTGATCTTGCCTTCGGAGTTGACCACCGACGTGTTGATGTTATCATTGCCTAGCTCATTTGATCCTTTTGTGGTGAACTTCAACATGAACAAGATGGAGCCGACCCTTGAGGAGTTGGTGAATATGCTTGTTACGTTTGAATCAACCATCAAGAAAGAGAAGTTGGTTCTTTATGTGGGTTCTTCATCTGGTACGAAGATTGATCCACATGGGAATGGAAAGAAACGTTCTTTCCAACGTCCCAAGAAGAACGTGCCCTTGATGAGGCAAACTCCGAATCCCGTTGAGGCAGCCAGACCAGTTAAGGCTGACAAGACTAGTGATGTTTGTCATCACTGCAAGAAGCCTGGACATTGGAAGCGAAATTGCAAGGAATATCTGGCCCAGAAGAGTTCTGGAAACGGTATGTTCTAAATTGAAGTAAACATTTCAATTAACTCTACTTATTGGGTATTGGATACCGGTTGTGGCTTATATCTCTGTAATGAGTTACAGGTGATGGGAAGAAGTAGGAAGCTTAAGGAAGGTGTGACATTCTAGAGGATGGGCAATGGAGCAAGAGTTGCTGCCAAGGCTATTGAATATGTTTACTTATTGTTGAACAATAGTTTAAGTTAATTTTAAGAGATGTTTTGTTTGTACCGGATTTGGTGAAAAACATTGTTTCCATTTCTATGTTGATAAAGATGGATATTCTTGTTTATTTTGCAAAGGTGTTTGCAACATTTACATGAATGAATGTTTGATTGGTACTGGTGAACTTGAAAACGATCTCTATAACTTAAAATTGAAAGATATTCCATTAAATGTCCATTCAAAGGCAGACACCATATGAGATATGGATGGGTAAGCTCCCAAATATTCTTATCTTAGAATATGGGGAGCCCTGCTTATGTGAAGCAGGTATTGGGAGATAAATTGGATAGTCGATCCATTTTATATTTCTTTGTGGGATATCCATAGAATTTTGTTGGATATTATTTCTATCATCCTCAAGAAACAAAGGTGTTTGTTTCTAGGAATGCAACCTTTTTGGAAAAGGAATTTCTATTGGATAGAAAAGGGGAGATGATAGAACTCGAAGAGGTTCAATAGACACCAACAATTATAGAACCCACACCCGAAGAGCCAAGAGAGAAGATACAAGCTCCTAGAAGATCCGAGAGAGTCTCGAGAGCACCTATGAGGTATGGTCTGCTTCTTGAAGAGGGTCATGATGAGCCTATCCATGGATGTGATCCAAGGACCTTCAAGGAAGCATTATCTGATGCCGATTCATCCAAGTGCCTTGAAGCAATGGAATCTGAGATGAATTCCATGCATTCGAACTAAGTGTGGAATCTCGTGGATCCACCTGAGAGAATTGTTCCCATAGGGTGTAAATGGATTTACAAGAGGAAACTTGGGGCGGATGGGAAGGTATTGACCTTCAAGGCGCGATTGGTGGCAAAAGGATATACTCAAAGACAAGGAGTTGACTTTGAGGAAACCTTTTCACCAGTTGCAATGTTCAAGTCTGTAAGGATATTGCTAGCCATAGCTGCATGGTATGACTATGAGATATGGCAGATGGATGTCAAGACAGCCTTTCTTAATGGGGATATTAAGGAAGATATTTACATGTCTCAAACATGGAGGGTTTACATCTATCGGAAGTGAGCATATGGTATGCAAACTTCAAAGATCTATTTATGGTCTATAGCAGGCATCTAGGAGTTGGAACCTCAGATTCGATAGTACAATCAAAGAGTTTGGTTTTGATAAGAATCCTGAGGAACCCTGTGTGTATAAGAAGGTCAGTGGGAGTGTTGTGACATTCCTGGTGTTTTATGTTGATGACATTCTAATAATTGGGAATGATGTAGGAATGTTGCAATCAACTAAAATATGGTTAGCAAGTGAGTTCTCGATACCGGACTTGGGTGAAGCATCTTTTGTATTGGGAATACAGATTTATAGAGATAGATCAAGAAGATTGCTTGGTCTCACCCAGTCCACATAAATTGATATCATCGTGAAGCGGTTCTCGATGGATGAGTCCAAGAGAGGACATCTACCAATGTGTCATGGCGTGTCCCTATCCAAGTCTATGTCTCCCAAAGACTGATGCAGAGATAGCGGCGATGACAAGCATTCCTTATGCATCTGCGATTGGTAGCATCATGTATGAGATGATATCTACACGTCCTGACGTGACTTTCGCACTAAGTGTAGTGAGTAGATATCAATCGAACCCCGGTCTTCCACATTGGAAAAATTGTGAAAGACATCCTCAAGTACTTGAGAAGGACCAATAAATTGTTCTTGGTCTATGGGGAGGAGAACTGAAATTGGAAGGCTATACCGACTCTAGCTTCCAAAAGCGATATCGATGATCGAAGTCAACCACTGGGTTTGTATTCATGCTCAATGGTGTTGCTGTCTCTCGGAAAAGTTCCAAGCAAGACAATACTGCGGATTCCAGCACAGAGGCCGAATACATTGCTGCATCAGATACAGCAAGAGAGGCTGTTTGGATAAGGAATTTCGTCTAAGAGTTGGACGTCATTCCTAATGGAGTTGCTCCTCCCAGTGTTGTGTGACAACACGGGAGCTTTAGCTCAAGCAAAGGAGCCAAGGTCTCATCAGAAGTCCAAACATGTATTGAGAAAGTACCACATCCTCGGAGAGATTGTGGAAAGAGGGAGAAGTGTCTTTTGACATAGTCGGCTCCGCAGATAATGTTGCTGATCCACTAGCCAAGCCTTTACCTGGACCATTATTCAAGATGCATCGCGAATCAATGGGTTTGAAGCATACGGGTAGTTGGCTCTAGTGCAAGTGGGAGATTGTTAGAGTAGGTGCCCGTCGAGCCAAGTGTTGGCCGAGTGTTCACAATGAAACTTTATGTATAAACAGTCTTTATTTTAATAATATTTGATTTATTGTTTTGGCAAATCTTTATCTGTATACCCATGATAGTTGCATTGATAAAGCCCTTGAATATACAAATAGTAGAAAGAATATGAGTTGCTCATATGATGAGTATCATGAAACTCATATTTGGAATACTGTATATTCTATACAGTTCCTAGTCGATTCAGCCGCCACTAAGAAGGATATAGGCCGCTAGAGCTCGATACTAGTATCTGCGATGTGAGTACCATGTTTCATTGGTAGGGGACATTGTGATGTCCGAGCATGCAGATAGGTGCTCCTGGTAGAGTGCACTGAACAACCCTCCATAAAAGGACTTTCCAAGTGGTTCTCACTTATCGAGTGGAAACGTCCTGGTTTATGGTTGTACACCATTATACCTTATGACCCGGGACAACATTGAGACTCTATGTGCTAGCATTACACTTTGACTTGTTTACCGACTCTCAAGTGGTCATCAGGTGGCAAGGTTGGGTGTTCTGTCGAAACATATAGGAGTCGATGCATTGTAGTCGGGGATTCACCACTTACCTTCGGGTATGGATATCCTATGTGTTATCATGTTTATGTAGGTTGAAATCTCTGATCAGAGTATGGTGATAATGATGAAAGGGGTTTCATAGATTACACCATCGATGCAACTACGACATGACACGTAGTATCGATTCATTTACAACTCTCGATAAACCAATGGTTGTCGAATCGATCGTGATATATGAGTTGAAGGGACTGTACTATACGCTAACCATAATAGAATGGTTCTTGCAAGAACTATCATTTGATACCTAGGGAATCATGTAAGCGATGCTGCTAGGCGTTTAACATGATTGGTTGGGTACTATCAAACTTGAGTTCTGACGTTCTTGTTATCAAGGTGTTGATAAGTAAGAATGGGGCAATTGGGGTATGCTCGTATAAGGACATGTTTAGTCCGAATCACATGGAGATGTGAACCCACGGCTAGTTGTATCAATGAACCATTTAGGGTCACACAAGTGCTAACATTCTAGATCCCGTTGAGAAGTAAAAATAGTTCAATGTGTTGAACGGCTTATAAAGGAGTTTATAAGCGTAAGGAATATTAGAAGTATGACTTCTATAAAGGAGAAACTAGTTCAATGTGTTGAACGACTTATAAATGAGTTTATAAGTGTAAGGAAAAATAGAAGTATGACTTCTATGAGAGAAATGTAAATTTTAATTTATGGAAGTGTTCCTAAATTAAAAGTTGTCCAAACAAATAATGTATTTGAAAATTGTGATTTTCATAAACATTATTATGGACTAAATTAAATTAATTCAAGTGTTGAACTAATTAAACACTAGTGGGCCTAGTAGAGTCCAAATAATTAAATTAATTCAAGTGTTGAATTAATTAAACAATATTGGGTCTTGTAGAGCCCAATTAAAATTAATTATTAGACTAGTGGGCTTGAGTAAAATCAAGCAATGGTTAAATGGTCTCAAATGTGTTTGGGACATTTAAATAAAAGTCCATGGGCTTTGTAATTGTTACACACCCAAATAGAAAGGCATGCAAGGGAGGTGAAAGGTTGGGAGACAACGTTTTGTATAACCAAGGCTTGGCATGCAACTTTTTTACTTTAACTTTTCCCACAACCAAAAAAATGTCTCTCCTTCTCTCCTAGCATGAATAGTGGCCGAAAATACTATTCATCCTCTCCATATTTTTCTTTCTTCAATGGTTGAAGATACACTATCTTCTCTTATGAAAAATGCTCTAATTTTTCTAGGGCAAAATTAGAGTGGATTTAGCTTGTTGGTGGTGGACCTAATTTGAAGGAATGATTCAAGAAGTAAGGTGAAACTTGTAGATTGTCATCCTTTGAAGAGCTTAGTTGTTTGACAACTAATTTGGAGCCATCATCAATCCATTGTGATTGATAGGTATATTTTTCTTAACACCCTATGTATGACATTATTTGGTGTTTATTGTATTTGCTACACAATTTATTCATGGTGTCCGAAAAATTGGTATGAAAAATCAAAATTTTAAATTTCCGTTGCGCTTCCGGTCACCGTAACCGATCTCCTTTTCAAGAAGCGTCGCAATAACCCACAAAATCACCAGTACCGGATAGAATAGTCAACACCGGAGCACTGGTCAATCTCTTTTTCAACTCCAGAAAACTGGTCTCGCATTCTTCAGACCAAACAAATGGAGCATTCTTCTGAGTCAACTGAGTAATTGGTTTAGCAATACTTGATAAATCCTTAATGAAACGACGGTAATATCATGCTAAACCCATGAAACTGCAAATTTCGGGCACGGACGTCGGTTTTGGCCAAGAAATCACGGCTTCCACTTTACTGGGATCCACTGATATCCCGTCTCCGGATATAATATGACCCAGAAATACTACCTGTCTTAACCAAAACTCACATTTCGACAGTTTAGCATATAATTTCTCAGCCATTAAAATTCGTAACACAGTTCTTAAATGCTCAGTATGCTCACTCATATTCTTTGAATAAATCAAAATATCATCGATAAAAATAATCACAAAATCATCGAGATATTTCTGAAATATACGGTTCATCAATCCCATAAATACAGCTGGAGCATTCGTCAGACCAAACGGCATGACAATAAATTCATAGTGTCCATACCTGGTTCTGAATGCTTGTAAGGTCCGAGATTTATTAGTATTCATTAATACGATACTCGGATGATATGAGAATGCATGACGTGCAAGGAGAGGAGAAAATACATGAGAAATTAGGGTTTTGCAAGACCTGCGCCCAGAATAGGAGTGCACCCGCGGTCATGCAATTGTGGATTTTTGCAAGAAAGGCCGAAGTCACACCGCACCCGCGGTGCCACCCAGACCGCACCCGCGGTGTATGGACATAAAGTTGGCAAATTTTATTCGAAACAAGACCGCACCCGCGGTGCGAGAAGATCGCACCCGCGGTGGTGTGACCGCACCCGCGGTAATAACAAGACCGCACCCCGTCATTTTTGAAAAATAAAAGCCATGCCGTAGCATGAGCGCACCCGCGGTGAAAGAGTGACCGCACCCGCAGTGCTGCATGCGAGAAATCCACCATCTCCTCTTGAGTTGACACATGGCACATATATATATAGACTTTGAGCTGAGTCTTCATTTCTACATTCCAGCAGAAGACAGAACCGAGAGTTCCTTGGAATAGCTTTATGTTTCTTCAAGGTTTTGGGGTAAGATTTCTTAAGATTTAGCCATCCGATTTTTATACCGAATAGAGATTCTTGTTCCTTGTATCATAGGCTACAAGAGGATGTAAGTATGGTTCAATTACATCATGTTTCGAAATCTACATGTTGGAGAAATTTTGATTTTATTTGAGATATGTGTTCCCATGGTTATGAGGATCGTAGAATTGTAAACGAATCGAAAAACGGATATGTTGTGCTATAGTTATGATTTTCAACAGAAATAGAATGGGGAATATGCAAATATCAGAATCGATATATATCTATGATGAAGAGTATGAGTTATTATTATTGCATATTGATATGTGAGTTGATCGGTATCGCAAGATTGTGCCGTTGTACTGTCGATTTGTATTGAGATTGATTATCAACTCATATATATGTTGAATGGAGTAGAAGTTGATAGGATATACATTAATTATGCCATTTTAGACTGGTATTGGTGAATTTGGGAACAAGACTTCAACTACGACGACGATTGTACGACAACGAAAGGTATAATGCATGTTTTGTTTGGGGATATACAACTCAAATGAGATCCCATTTGAGTTTCCCAACCAAAATCACATACTAGATTTATGGTTTATCTTGTGATATGATTGTGATTTGTTTATAGACTTTTA
Source organism: Primulina eburnea (assembly GCF_022965805.1). Lineage (NCBI taxonomy): Eukaryota > Viridiplantae > Streptophyta > Magnoliopsida > Lamiales > Gesneriaceae > Primulina > Primulina eburnea. The sequence goes on along the minus strand of NC_133104.1, from coordinate 21,156,362 downwards.
TTCAAATCTTTTAAGATGATTATGATTTGTTTACAGATTTTTATTCATTGCATTTAAGATAGGGAGTCTTGACAGAACAATCAAACTTCTAGACGTTCGGTGATATCACAGCTTAGGGGAAGATCAGTCTCCTATTGTAGATGTGGATACAGATAAGGCCGAAGTCTAGGAATAAGTCGTACAGTCACCCCGATTGGGAGGGTAGGTGATAGATCGTCTTATTCACACCGGGATCCCTAGAGTTATAGTCGAGTCGAGTCCAGACATGGTTTGATTCGCATTGCATGTTTATATGGATGTCATTCATAATAGTATGTTTCATGTTTTAGATTGATTTATGCATGTATACATGTTTATACTGGGATTTGTTCTCACCGGAGTTTCCGACTGTTGTTATGTCTGTATGTGTGCATAACAACAGGTGGGGCAGGATCTGGGTCGAGACAGAGATGAGATCGTGATAGCGTGGTGACTTCGGGCGCAGCAGAGGACTAGTGGTTTTTACTAGCTTTGTATTACTGGTAGATGGTAGTTTGTTCTAAACACTAGTTTGTACGAATATATAATAACAAGACTTGTATGTACAATTGATGAAATAAAGTAGAAGTATCTATTGTGCTTAGTTTTATTAACATTTGATGTAATGTTAAAAGCAAAAATTTGACCCACTTTTCATAATAAAGATCCATTTAATCCCAAAGAAATGAATTAGAGCCCGGGTCCCCACAACAGGTGGTATCAGAGCGATAGATTTATGATGTGCTAGCATGATTTATTGTTTTTCTTATTATATGTTGTGTGTTATCTGATGTGATTACATCATGTAATGACTGAATCAGAACCGATTCTGGATCAGAGGTAAATGATCAGAGGAGGGCTGAGACAGTTTGTATAGCCTGTACACTAATTTGTTTGAATACCAGATACATGCCTCCTAGAAGAGCAGCCGTACCTTTGCGACCCTGTGGGGACCCGGACGCTAATCAAGTTCTTAATCATGTTTGGGACTAATTAATCAATTATAAAACAGGGTCTAAATTTTTTTTTTAAAATACAAAGCGGAAACGTAAAGTAATTTACTCAAATTACATATTAAACATGAACATACAAATCTTGTGTTATCTACAAGAATTCAACTAGGTTCAACTACATATCAGTGCTGAATCCTATGTTGCTTCGAAGCCCGGATCTCCACGCTATCTAATCTTCTCTCATCCTCTTCTTGACCCTGATCCAGCCCCACCTGTTGTCATGCACACATACAAAACAAGACAACAGCCGGATAACTCCGGTGAGATATAAATATCCCAGTATAAACAATGTAAACATTCAGTCATGTAAATGCATATACGAAAGCATATAAGAATTATTCATAACATGTCTCAAATCAGAAACATAAATTCATATCAAACATTCAATAATCATGAATGGCATAAACAATGTAAATCAACATGTCATATCAGACTCAACTCAACCGACGCGTCGTCTCAGACTCGACTCCACTGACGCGTTGTCTCAGACTCGACTCAAATCTATCCTAGGGATCCCGATGTCTGAATAATAATAATTATACCGAATCTCAGTCGATAGAAATGAATCAATCCCTAACGGCATCGATATAATTCATATATCCAGTGTCTGGGCGAATCAGCCGTAGAATTGACGAATCAGTCAATAACCCGACGAATCAGCCGGTAATTAGGAGAATCGGCCAATAATCAGACAACTCAGCCAGTAATTAAGCGAATCAGCTTAAGTTTAGACGAATCAGTCAATCACCAGACGAATCAGCCGGTGACTAGGCGAATCAGCCTATGACTCAACGACTCAGTAATCAATACATACAGTCAGTATCTAAGCAAATCAATCAATGACTAGCGAATCAGCAGTCATTACATGCAGCGTCTATAAATCAATAGACAACAATCATCAATCTCATCAATTACAAGAATCAATGTAATAAACTAAGTATGTGATTTAGGGAAACTCGAGTCAAACCTTCCTCGAGTTGTGCAATCCCAACACAACATTAATTTATACCTTTCTTTCTGATACTCTGACCCTGTCGAAGTCTCGAACTCAAAGCCTGTCAATACTCAATCTGACAATCACAATATCGAGGGTACAATATCAATACACCACTCAATCAATACTGGATATAATCAGAATCCAATAAAATTCTGTTTCAACAACATAACGGCGTAATCTCAATATATCCAGCCATATCATATCAGTCAGATATCAATTCTAATATCTCATAATCAACAACAACTCAATTCTGATATCAAGTCGGCTCCAAAAGTATTCCGAAAATCATAACAATTCCAAAATCAGTCTGTTTCTTAATCTGACTTCGATTCTATGATGTCTACTACGTCAAGAACAACATGTATGAGTTCCATTCAATTCTGACAATATCATAATGTCAACGCATGTCAAAACGTAGTAAAACTTACGTCCAGTTGTAGCCTACGTCGATAGAAACTCAATACCGAAGTCGGATTCAAAATTAGACGGACGGATTTACCGCAAAAGGCGTAAGGATTTTCTCCTTTCTTCTTCAGACCCTTTTCTTCACTTTTCTGAATGAATTTCGAATGGATTACAACCTATATATATATAAGTGCATGCATGTCAAGAGGTGGCGCATTCTTTGCAAAACACGTTGCACCGCGGGTGCGGTGAGTTCAAGACCGTGGGTGCGCTCATGCTTCGGCATTCTTATCTATTCTGAAATTGCACGACCGCGGGTGCGGTACATGTCGAGACCGCGGGTGCGGTCATGTCACCGCGGGTGCGGTAATGCTTGCCCCGCGGGTGCGGTCACCCTTCGATAAAACTGACCAAGTTTATGTCCATGCACCGCGGGTGCGGTACATGCAAGGGCGCGGGTGCGGTGTTGCTTCGGCAACACACTCTGAAATTCAAAATAAATGGCCACACATTATCTTAAATCGTGTCTCAGTTGGCCCTTTCGTAATCACGTTAAATTATAAGTCAATAATCCTTGATTAACAGTGATTAATTCTCGGGCATTACATTTCTCCCCCTCTTAGATCTGAGTTCGTCCTCGAACTCACAAGTAATCAATTCAGATATATCAGAAGAAATGTATCTAGAGTTTAAATCAAAAACTCATCTCAACGAATCTGTTCTGGAATTTCAATCTCATATCAAGTTCTATTTCTGGAATCGACTCTGTTTATCTCAATCAAAGATATATTCGATCTTTAATCTCAGTTACCAACAGTCATCGTCCGACGTTGGCATATTCAGTCTGATTATCATGAGCTATTTTCATTTTCTTCTAAATTAGCTTCATCTTTTCAGTCATATCTCTGATCATGTCAGGTCGAATCTCAGGAACCTCAGAAATATCATTTCAATAAAGAGGGAATCTGTACTTCTTAGCGTACAACGTGTCTAATAGTGTCATTCTCATACTCATTTAATATCTGTTGTGGTATAAAAACTCACAACATGGCAATAAATCCTGCCAATTAGTGTTAAATCAAACACTACAACCCTAAGCCTATGTTCTGGAATCTGGATACTCCACTCTGACTGTCCGTCAGATAGTGAATACTATTCAGTATTCAGATACAATCTAGTATCCAACTCCTCCTGTACATTCTGCCAAACGTGCAAAATCAACCAAAATTACGGTCTAATATAATTAATTCTCAACACTCCGTGTAATCTAATTACTTTTCTGACAAAATCTCAGTCATATATCATATTTGTACATCTTCATGTACGAGTTAGCACTCGCAGACTGGGTCAGTCTGTCATTCCTAACTCAATCTATACTCAATTTCCAAGAGGAATGCAGTAATTTTCTTACGATATCCTTGGAAATGTAATCTCATTTCCATTCAGGAATCGATAAATTACATAACCAATCTCATGGTTTGTTTTCTTTCTATCATTATTTGTCTGTAATTCATACATTTGGATGTTAAACTCTGTTATATATTTCTTCTAATATATTTGATTGAATTGTCATGAGTTCGGGGACGAACTCAGATCTAAGAGGGGGAGAAATGTAATGCCCCAGAATTGTCGTAGAATTGATCAGACAAGATTAATGAAATATCCCAAGACTTATAGAATTGATCAGATAAGATTATGGGATGTTGCTCGGAGCAAAATATAAATTTTCAGAACGTGCAAGACCGCACCCGCGCCCTTGTGGGCGAAGCAAGACCGCACCCGCGGTCTTCCATACACCGCACCCGCGGTATTGGAAGAGCCGCTCCCGCGGTCATGAATTGTGCATTTTAGATAGAATTGCCGAGACTGAAGCGCACCCGAGGTGCTGCAGGGACCGCACCCGCGGTGTGATGTGCAATGCGGAAAATATGCCACGTTTTTGTACATGCATGTAGTATATATAGGAAGGGAAGTCGTGTCTTCCTCTTAGTTTTTCAAGGGAAATCGACAGCTTAGAGAGAGAAACTTTTCTCTTTGCGTTGGAACTGGATTTACGAAGAAACCGTGTAGCAGAATTCGAATCCGACTTTAGTTCTGAACTCCTCTCGACTAGAGCTACACAAGGACGTAAGTTTTATTACATTTTGAGATATTTTGGAAATATGATGTTGCTAGAATTGCATGTGATTCAGATATGACGTTTATATTACCGTAGACATTATAGAATTGAAGTCAGATTAAAGAACAGACTGTTTCTGTAATTGTTATGATTTTCGAAAGATATCGATTGAGATCAAACACTAGATTTGTATTGTTCTTGATTGAAGAATGAATAGATGATTATTCTTGTATGTCTGGATAGATTATTCAGTAGATATGTGAAGTCAGATCAAAGAAAGAATATCGTATGTCGGTGTTTTGTATTTCAGCATCTCTGAAGATGTATTTGTTAGATATTCATATGCTGGAACAGATTAATCAGATTCAGATATGATTTAGATTATATCGGGATATTATTGATACGACTCAGATTGTATCTTGTTCAGACATTGATCAGATTGTATACTGAATTGAGTATTGATCAGAACAGATTGTGAATTGAGCTACACAGTGATACAGTGTATTTGATTTTGTCATTTCAGATCGGATATGGACAGACTGGACTTCAAGACTTCGTCTTCCTCGGACGGGGACGACAAAGGTATAATTCATGTGATATTCGGGAAGAAACAACTCAATTGAGATCACCATTTGAGTTGCCCAATAAATCACATACTATATTCTTGTTTATAGATTTGTTTATAGAACTTGTATGCAAATCTTGCTATGCTTTGTTTACAGATCATGTTGCATTGTATTAAGATGATTATGCTTGTTTACAGATTGTGTATTCATGCATTAAGATAGGAAAGTCTGCGAGATCATCCAGACTTCTAGACGTTCGGCGATATCACAGCTTAGGGGAAGATCACCGCCCCTATTGTAGATGCGGATACAGATTAGGCCGAAGTCTAGGAATAAGACGCACCGTCACCCCGATTGGAGAGTAGGTGATAGATCGTCTTATTCACCCCGGGATCCCTAGAGTTATAGATCGAGTCAAGTCTAGACATGATTTGATTAGGACTTCATGCTTATATTGATGTGGCTCCTAGATCATGGGACCCATCGTTATTGCTTTCAGTTGTGCTAGCATGATTTATGATTTAGATTGTTGATATGCATGTTTATCTGATTTGAGTTGCATGCTTAATTTCATAGATTATGAAATATATTGTGTTTACACATGATCGCATATTTTATGAATTAGTTTGTTTCTATACATGCTTACCATGTTTTATATTGGGATTTATTCTCACCGGAGTTATCCGGCTGGTGTCTTGTTTGTATGTGTACATGACATCAGGGGAGGCAGGATCGGGGTCACGAAGATGACGAGAGAAGACGAGTTTAGCGTGGTGATTCCGGACTTACAGTAGATTGGATTTTACTACTAGAATTTTAGTAGTGAACCTTAGATTAGAATGTTGTACATTATTGTATTTTTAATACTGAATTGTATTTTATATACAGACATGTATAGTATTTAGAGTCCCTTACCTTCCGCAGTTATATAATTTAAAAAGAAAAATTTTAGACCTTGTTTATCAGAACAGATAATTAATCCCAACGATGATTAAGAACTTGATTAGCGTCCGGGTCCCCACAACAGGTGGTATCAGAGCGAGAGATCCTTTAGATTAAGATAGTCAGAACTGATAGATCCTTTAGACTGAGTTAGATTGAGATAGAAGGGAATGAGCGGGGTAGATTGAATTTTTTTCCTTGCATGTGACTGCTAGCATGAGATTTACGTCAATGTTGATTTGCATGATGTGTGCTAGCATTATTTCTTGCTTTCCCTATTACATGTTGTCTGTATCTGAGTTGATTGCAGCATGTAATTGTTAAGCCTGAATCAGAACCGAGTCTGGAACAGAGGTATATGATCAGAGGAGGGCTGAGACAGATTGTATAGATTATGTACTCATCTGTTTGATTATCAGATATACCGCCTCGAAGAATTTCAGAAAAGGGCAGTACTTCTTCTGAACAGATGGATGCATTCGAAACCCAGCTATAAGAAAAGATGAAAGAATTTCAGTTATTGCAGCCGCCGATTCTGAGTGGTACCGAGACATCCGAAGATTGTCAGAATTGGTTTGATGATATAGAGATTTTGTTTGATTTACTTGATTGTACGGATGAACAGAGAGTTAAAATGGTACCTTATCAGTTACGAGAAGCCGCCAGGAATTGGTGGATTACCAGTAGAAGAATGTGGGAACAGAGAGGTACAGTGATTTCGTGGGAAATATTCAGAAATGAATTTTATCGACGATTTTTCTCAGTCTCGTACCGAGAGGACAAGGAAGCAGAGTTTGAGAATTTAAGCCAAGGTCAATGGAATATTGATGAATATATTGCCAAATTCTCTACTCTACTGCATTTTGCTCCTCAGATAGCTGGAAATGATGAAGCTATAGTGAATCAGTTCATCAGAGGGTTGAATTCGGAGGTAGTTGCATTTATGAATCTGCAGCGACCTTACCATTTTGCGGATATCTTGAGTAGAGCGAAGAGAGCTGAGGCAAGTCTAATTAGACAATTGACGCGGCTGTGTGTGAAGCAACCCCAGACACAGCAATCCCCTCTTTGATATGAGCGTGGCAGTACGAGTGGGAAACAAGATTTGCTGAAAACTCGTAAGAAGCCATTCAAGAAGTTGGGAAGTGGCTCCTCTAGCTCAAGTGGTTCCAGCACAAGCCATACTGATGTCTATTGTAGGACTTGCGGAGGGAGACATTCTTCAGAGCAATGCCAAGGAGTGCTTGGTAGATGCAATATTTGTAAACAGCTGGGGCATTTTGCTAAAGTTTGTCCCCAGAGATGGTCTCGAAGATCTTAGGGAACATCGTTTAGTTGAGAAACAGACCCAGAATTCACAACAGGTACTATTCTTTATGATTCTATTGCATATGTATTGATATATACTAATGCATTTGTTAAGAATATCTTTGACTGAGTGCATGGAGATATGTTGTATCTGTTGGGTTTGTATGTACTGTAGTATTGATATCCTTGCTTGTTGAGGAAATGTTGATATCAGAAATTTCTACAGTAAGATAAGAATAAGATTGAGTTAGATTATAATGTACTTGTGTCTTCTGATTCGACCGCATTATTGATATTAATATGCTAAACAAGTACAGAACTATTATAGATTAGATTCCAGTCAGAAAAGTATAAGATTCAGATCAGATATGGCTGATGAGTAGAGATTTCACAGTAAGGATTCTAGATTTCGAATTCCTTTGATATCTGTGTTGTATATGACTCGATTAATACAGAAAGGAACAGATAGTATCTTTATGTATTCAGTAGATTGACTGAAATCGACCATAGCATTGGCAGATTTGCTAATGATGTACAAATTAACTGATCTTGCCCAGATAAGATTTTAGAATTGCTTTTTATCAGAAAGATAGATTTCAGAATTGAATTCAGATCAGATATTGATTGTTGTTTTAGAATTCAGCATAGAATGACATTGAATGTACAGAATGATACAGAATGAACTGAAAGATCAATAAAAGAGTACCGAACAGGAGTTATATCTGATTTAGTATTGCTCTTTGGCATGTTTCAGTATATCCAGAGATGTTCTGATGATTTTATGCTTGTTATACCTCTGAGATTTTGATATTGCAGCACTTGATTGATTATATTGAATATTTGAAGATTGTGTTAAATAGTCAGAGAACTATGACCATTGTATACAGAAATGGGTCAGGTATGAATCCAGTAGGCAGTTATTGATACAGTGTTTACTCAGAATATACAGTATCTGAAGATCGGTTGATTTAGACAGTTAAGACAGAAAGATCAGGAATTCCAGAAATGTCAGAAATTTATTACCTGCAGATTATCTTATTCTGATTATTTTATTCTCTTATTGTTTTATATCTGCTGAGTATTGTTATTGTTCTACATCAGTAATTGTGATATCTTATATTGTTGGGAGCATATGTTATTTGCAGATGAGATAGAGCAGTTGATCTGGGCAGTATGAGGATTGGTCATATAGCCAGAATTTACAGTTGCTTGATTTTGTTATTTTATGAGTTTTCTTAGACTCACTAGATCTGTACAGGTTCTTTCTATTCTGAATCTGATGTAATATTACTGTTATTGTGAATCATTGTTGGTACAGTTTATTGTAACCAGTTGAGTGTACATCAGTTCAGGAATCAGAGGGTTCAGAATTTTATTTTGCTAATCAGAACAGAACATCAATAAGAATTAACAGATGTAAGGCTCGAAGATTTAGTAATCATAATCAGAGGGATTTGTTGATAATTAAGATGATTGTAGATGTATTTCATTGGACTAGAAAAGAAAGGGAAATGTATAATAAAGATGTGAAAGATAGTCAAAAGAATAAGTAAGGTCGAAGCTATGGCGCACATGCGCGAAGGAATGCGCGCATATGCATGAGAATTCACGTAGCATTGGCGCATATGCGCGGAAAGAGTGGCGCATATGCGCGACATGTATAGCAGCCTTGGCGCATATGCGCGAGAGTAGTGGCGCATATGCGCGGAGCGTCCAGAACCATTGGCGCATATGCGCGAGTTTAGTGGCGCATATGCGCGAGTGCTAAATCTGCCGAGACAGTAGGTTCGGCGCATATGCGCGAGTAATGCCGCGCATATGCACGAGACGTGTAGTCCAAATGGATTGCCATGTGTACGAAAACATGCAAGGTATATATACAAATTTGCCACGATTCCTTCTCATTTTCAGTAGCAAGAATCGAGAATTTCTGAGGAAGAAAGGCTTTCAAGTTTCCTTTCACTTGTAATTGTGATTTTAGAAAATTTACTTATCCAAATTCAAATCCGACTTTGGTTTTGAGCTTCTCTCTTCATTATCTACAAAGTGATGTAAGTTTTATTCGATTCCAGTAAGTTTCGAAATTCAGATGTTAAGGAAATGAGAGTATGCTAGTTATATTGTGTTCTTGACGTATTGAGCATGATATATTTGTAAACGGATCAAAGAAATGATATCATATACATTTCCTATGAATTTCAGTATGGTTTATGAATTATTGGGGCAGAATTATTGTGTTTTGGATGGATATTGTATTAGATTATGACTGAAAATGAGATAGTGTTGATATTTGTTGAGATTTGGATTGACCGGTATCGAGAATTACGTCGTTATGCCGTCAAATTGTATTGAGATCACGTAGTGACTTGGTTATGTGTTGATTTAGATTAGAAATTGATAGAGTGCGTATCCACATTTCCATTTCAGATTCGTATTGACGACCGTGACAGCGATTCTACGACGAAAGATATAGTACATGTTTTGTTTGGGGAATCACGACTCAAATGAGATCACATTTGAGTTTCCCAACCAAAATCACATACTTGTTTTATTGTTCATACCTTGATATGATTATGATTGTTATAGATTTGTTTATCGAATTTGTATGCAGATCTTGCTATGCCTTGTTTACAGATCGTGTAGCATTGCATTATGCTTGTTTACAGATTTTGTATTCATGCATTAAGATAGGGCAGTCTGGAGATCAGGCAGACTACTAGATGTTCGGCGATATCTCAGCTTAGGGGAAGATCACCGCCCCTATTGTAGACGCGGATACAGATCAGGCCGAAGTCTAGGAATAAGACGTACAACACCTCGATTGGTAGGGTAGGTGACAGCCAGTGACGTCTTATTCACAACGGGATCCCTAGAGTTCTATTCGAGTCGAGTCTAGACATGATTAGATTCACATTGTATGATTTTATATGAATGACATTCATATCAGCATGTTTCATGTTTGATTGTTTATATGAATGTTACATGTTTATACTGGGATTTGTTCTCACCGGTTTTCCGGATGTTGTTATGTCTGTATGTGTGCATAACAACAGGTGGGGCAGGATCTGGGTCGAGACAGAGATGATCGTGATAGCGTGGTGATCTCGGGCGCAGCAGAGGACTAGTGGTTCTTTTGTTAGACTTGTACTACCGTTTGTTTATAGATGGTATTGAACACTAGTTGTAAGAACAAGACTTGTACTTCATGTTTATATTGTAAGTTAAACTAAGAATTATGTTTGTTTAGTTACATTTGATTTATTGTAAAAAGCAAAAATTTGACCCACGTTTTTAATAACAATCCATTTAATCCCAAGAAAAAGAATTAGAGCCCGGGTCCCCACAACAGGTAGTATCAGAGCAGAGAGTTCCTTTAGACTGAGATAGGATAGAATGAGCGGGGTAGATCGAGTCTTCTTCCTTGCTTATGATGTGCTAGCATGATTATTGCTTTCCTATTACATGTTGTTTGTGTTTGATTTCTTTCAGCATGTGATAAACTGAATCAGAACTGATTCTAGATCAGAGGTAACTGACTAGAGGATGGCTGAGACAGTAGTATATCTTGTTTACTAATCCGTTGGGTTATTAGATATGCCTCCTAGAAGAGGAGCCGTATCTCTACGACCAGCAGCGCCAGAACAGGGGAGCACATCCGGAGATCCTATGGATGTTACGGCGACCCCTATGGAGACGTTGCTGAAGCGATTCCAATCTTTTCGACCTCCCACATTAAAAGGTACCGAGAATGCCATCGAGTGCGAAAGTTGGCTTGAGGACATTGAAATGTTATTCGACTCTTTGGAGTACAGTGACGAGAAGAGAATAAAGCTAATTGGCCATCAATTGCAAGATATAGCCAAGAATTGGTGGTTGAACATTAGGAGAGCTTTAGAGCAGCGGGGTACCGAGATTACTTGGAAGGTATTCAAGACGGAGTTCTATCAGCGTTTCTTTCCCATCTCCTATCGCAAGGATAAAGGTGCTGAATTTGCCAATCTGAGGCAAGGGCCACTGAACATTGAGGAGTACGTTGCCAAATTCTCTTCTTTGCTTCGTTTTGCACCCCATGTTTCAGGTAGTGATGAGGCGGTGGCGGACCAATTCATAAATGGCTTGAACCCGGACATCTTTACCTTGGTAAACACGGGAAGACCTAATAACTTTGCGGATGCATTGAATCGAGCCAAGGGTGCAGAAGCAGGATTGTTGAGGCAGCGGAGTGCTCCTTATGTTGCTCCGATACCGAGACCACCAGCACCTCCATCCCAAGTTCCTCCTCCTCGATTCGAAAGCGGTGGTAGTAGTAGTGGACGCAAAGAACAGCTGAAGGCGAAGGGGAAATAGTTTAAGCGACCTGGGAGCAGTTCGTCCAGCTCAAGCGGATCAAGACAGACGGGTTTTGATCAATGTTCAAGGACTTCAGGTGTTTACTGTAATTCTTGTGGAGGTAGGCATGCGACTGAACAGTGCCAAGGAGTTACAGGCCGATGCAACATTTGTAGGCAACTGGGGCATTTTGCCAAAGTCTGTCCCCAGAGGAGTGTACAGCAAGGCCAGAGTGGAAGAGCATCCGGTTCCGTACCTCAGTTTGAGCGGCAGGCATCATCAGTTCACTCTTTTCAGCCTCCACCAGTAGAGACTCCACCCAGAGGCCGAGGTAGTCAGACGGTGACTCAACCCCCGAGGCAACAGGCTCAAGTGTTTGCATTGACAGAAGAGCAAGCACAAGATGCACAAGATGATGTTATAGCAGGTAACTGCTCTCTTTATGGTTATCCTGCTTATATCTTGATAGATACAGGTGCATCGCATACATTCATTTCAGAGCGATTTGCATTGTTGCATTCTTTGCCTGTTGAGTCTTTGCTAGATGTTGTGTCTATTAATTCTCCGTTGGGAAGTGGATTGATATCTGTAACTACGGTTAGACATTGCATTCTACAGTTTGAGGGGCATGAAATTGACCTAGAGTGTATAGTGTTGGGTCTAGCTGATTTTGATTGTATAGTCGGGATTGACATGCTAACAAAGTACAGAGCTACCGTGGATTGTTTCCACAAGATTGTCAGATTCAGACCCGAGATGACAGACGAGTGGAAATTCTACGGGAAGGGTTCCAGATCTCGGATTCCCTTGATTTCGGCTCTTACTATGAACAGATTATTGCAAAAAGGAGCAGATGGTTTCTTTATTTATGCTGTAGACATGCAGAAGTCGAGCCCGACATTGGCAGATATAGCAGTAGTGCGGGAATTTGCTGATATTTTCCCAGATGAGATCCCAGGATTACCTCCGGTTCGTGAGGTAGACTTTAGTATTGATCTTACACCAGGTACCGTCCCTATTTCGAGAGCTCCGTATAGGATGGCACCCATCGAACTAAAAGAAAGCACAGTTAGAAGATCTTCTGGCCAAGGGATATATCAGACCTAGTGTATCTCCTTGGGGCGCTCCGGTGCTGTTTGTGCGGAAGAAAGATGGTTCGATGCGTTTGTGTATTGATTACAGGCAACTGAACAAGGCAACGATCAAGAATAAATATCCTTTGCCTAGGATCGATGATCTATTTGATCAGTTGCAGGGATCCTCTGTGTATTCTAAGATTGATTTGCGATCTGGATATCATCAGCTCAGAGTTCGAGATATAGACATACCAAAGACAGCATTTCGAACCAGGTATGGACATTACGAATTTATTGTCATGCCTTTTGGTTTAACCAATGCTCCTGCGGTATTTATGGGCTTGATGAACCAAGTATTTCAGAAATATTTGGATGAATTTGTCATTGTTTTCATTGATGACATTTTGGTGTATTCAAAGAACAGAAATGAGCATGCAGAGCATCTCAGAATTGTTTTGCAGACGTTGAGAAACGAGCGACTGTATGCTAAATTGTCAAAGTGTGAGTTTTGGTTGAATCGAGTGGTATTCTTGGGGCATATCATTTCTGGAGATGGTATTTCTGTAGATCCGAGTAAAGTGGAAGCTATGATCAGTTGGTCGAGACCGACTTCTGTACCAGAAATACGCAGTTTCATGGGCTTAGCCGGATACTACAGAAGATTTATCAAAGATTTCTCCAGTATTGCAAAGCCAATAACTCAATTGACGCAAAAGAATGCACCATTTGTTTGGTCAGAGGAGTGTGAGTCTAGCTTTGTTGAATTGAAGAAAAGGCTGACCAGTGCTCCAGTATTGACGATACCTACAGGTACAGGTAATTTTGTTGTGTATTGTGATGCTTCTCATAGAGGTTTGGGATGTGTTCTTATGCAGCGAGGCCATGTGATCGCATACGCCTCGAGACAATTGAAGCCACACGAGATCCGATACCCCATTCACGATTTGGAATTGGCGGCTATCGTATTTGCATTAAAGATTTGGCGTCATTATCTCTACGGCGAAAAATTTGAGATATTTTCCGATCACAAGAGCCTAAAGTACCTATTCTCTCAATCAGAACTGAACATGAGGCAGCGTAGATGGCTAGATCTTCTGAAAGACTTTGACTGTGAAATCAAATATTATCCAGGGAAGTCAAATGCAGCAGCAGATGCCTTGAGTCGTAGGGTATGTTCTTTGTCCTTATCGACGATAGGTGTTAACAAGTTAGTTGAAAATTGCTGTACATCTGGATTAGAATTTGATACAGATAGTAAGCCACTACGACTTTTTACGATCCAAGTTGAGCCCAATTTGATTATGAGGATCAAGGAAGCACAAAGAACCGATCAGAATGTGCAGAAATCAATCCAAATGGTCAGATCAGGGCATGTATCAGAATATCAGGTACGAGATCATGTGTTGTACGTGAATAACCGTCTAGTTGTGCCAGATGTTGCAGATTTGAGACAGTAGATTCTGACAGAGGCACATTGTAGTCGGTTCAGCATTCATCCGGGTGGCAGAAAGATGTACAACGACTTGAAGACACAGTTCTGGTGGAAGCAAATGAAGTCAGACATTGCCGAATTTGTGTCTAAGTGTTTGAACTGCCAACAGGTGAAAGCTGAGAGGAAGAAACCTGGTGGATTACTTCAAAGTTTAGCCATTCCAGAAATGGGATCACATTTCCATGGATTTTGTGACGAAGTTACCACGATCATCCAGAGGCTGCGATGCGATTTGGGTTATCATTGACAGATTGACCGATCAGATGGCGGAGATTTATATTCGTGAGGTAGTCAGATTGCATGGAGTGCCGAAGTCTATCGTATCAGATCGTGATCCACGATTCACTTCACACTTCTGGCACAGTCTACAGCAGGCCTTAGGTACGACATTACACCTGAGTACTGCTTACCATCCTCAGACAGACGGACAGTCAGAGCGGACTATCCAGACTTTAGAGGATATGTTGAGAGCCGTCGTGCTAGATTTTGGCATTAGTTGGCAAGATTCTCTACCTCTTTGCGAATTCTCTTACAATAATAGCTATCAGACGAGTATCGAGATGGCACCGTTTGAAGCTTTGTATGGCAAGAAGTGCAGATCTCCGCTATACTGGGATGACGTTTCAGAGGTACCCGAACTTGGGCCAGATATGATTCGTGACATGACAGAGAAGGTGAAACTCATTCAGAAGAGGATGAAGACAGCACAAGATCGACAAGCAAAGTATGCCAATATCAGACGTAGACCGTTAGTATTTGAGGCGGGAGATAGAGTATTCTTAAAGATTTCTCCATTCAGAGGCGTTGTTCGATTTGGCAAACGCGGGAAACTATCTCCTCGATACATTGGTCCTTACGAGATTCTTGAGAAGATTGGCGATCGAGCTTATCGACTTGCACTTCCTCCTTCTCTATCTGGGATACATGATGTCTTTCATGTATCGATGTTGCGTAAGTATATGCCAGATGTTTCTCATGTCATTCAACCTGACGAAGCTGAACTTGATCAGACATTGAGCTATGTGGAACAACCGATACAGATTCTTGATCGGAAAGAAAAGAAGCTCAGAACGAAGAATATTCCACTCGTGAAAGTTCAGTGGAGTCGTCATGGCATTGAGGAAGCGACTTGGGAGACAGAAGCCAACATGCGACAGAAACACCCCGAATTATTTCAATAATGTAAGTATTGATCTAACTTTGATATTATTAATTTTGATGCTTTCATTGATAGAATGATGTGCGATTTCGAGGGCGAAATCATTTCTTAGAGGGGGAGAAATGTAAGGCTCGAAGATTTAGTTATCATAATCAGAGGGATTTGTTGATAATTAAGATGATTGTAGATGTATTTCATTGGACTAGAAAAGAAAGGGAAATGTATAATAAAGATGTGAAAGATAGTCAAAAGAATAAGTAAGGTCGAAGCTATGGCGCACATGCGCGAAGGAATGCGCGCATATGCATGAGAATTCCAGTAGCATTGGCGCATATGCGCGGAAAGAGTGGCGCATATGCGCGACATGTACAACAGCCTTGGCGCATATGCGCGAGAGTAGTGGCGCATATGCGCGGAGCGTCCAGAACCATTGGCGCATATGCGCGAGTTTAGTGGCGCATATGCGCGAGTGCTAAATCTGCCGAGACAGTAGGTTCGGCGCATATGCGCGAGTAATGCCGCGCATATGCGCGAGACGTGTAGTCCAAATGGATTGCCATGTGTACGAAAACATGCAAGGTATATATACAAATTTGCCATGATTCCTTCTCATTTTCAGTAGCAAGAATCGAGAATTTCTGAGGAAGAAAGGCTTTCAAGTTTCCTTTCACTTGTAATTGTGATTTTAGAAGATTTACTCATCCAAATTCAAATCCGACTTTGGTTTTGAGCTTCTCTCTTCATTATCTACAAAGTGATGTAAGTTTTATTCGATTCCAGTAAGTTTCGAAATTCAGATGTTAAGGAAATGAGAGTATGCTAGTTATATTGTGTTCTTGACGTATTGAGCATGATATATTTGTAAACGGATCAAAGAAATGATATCATATACATTTCCTATGAATTTCAGTATGGTTTATGAATTATTGGGGCAGAATTATTGTGTTTTGGATGGATATTGTATTAGATTATGACTGAAAATGAGATAGTGTTGATATTTGTTGAGATTTGGATTGACCGGTATCGAGAATTACGTCGTTATGCAGTCAAATTGTATTGAGATCACGTAGTGACTTGGTTATGTGTTGATTTAGATTAGAAATTGATAGAGTGCGTATCCACATTTCCATTTCAGATTCGTATTCACGACCGTGACAGCGATTCTATGACGAAAGGTATAGTGCATGTTTTGTTTGGGGAATCACGACTCAAATGAGATCACATTTGAGTTTACCAACCAAAATCACATACTTGTTTTATTGTTCATACCTTGATATGATTATGATTGTTATAGATTTGTTTATAGAATTTGTATGCAGATCTTGCTATGCCTTGTTTACAGATCGTGTAGCATTGCATTATGCTTGTTTACAGATTTTGTATTCATGCATTAAGATAGGGCAGTCTGGAGATCAGGCAGACTACTAGATGTTCGGCGATATCTCAGCTTAGGGGAAGATCACCGCCCCTATTGTAGACGCGGATACAGATCAGGCCGAAGTCTAGGAATAAGACGTACAGCACCTCGATTGGTAGGGTAGGTGACAGCCAGTGACGTCTTATTCACAACGGGATCCCTAGAGTTCTAGTCGAGTCGAGTCTAGACATGATTAGATTCACATTGTATGATTTTATATGAATGACATTCATATCAGCATGTTTCATGTTTGATTGTTTATATGCATGTTACATGTTTATACTGGGATTTGTTCTCACCGGTTTTCCGGCTGTTGTTATGTCTGTATGTGTGCATAACAACAGGTGGGGCAGGATCTGGGTCGAGACAGAGATGATCGTGATAGCGTGGTGATCTCGGGCGCAGCAGAGGACTAGTGGTTCTTTTGTTAGACCTGTACTACCGTTTGTTTATAGATGGTATTGAACACTAGTTGTAAGAACAAGACTTGTACTTCATGTTTATATTGTAAGCTAAACTAAGAATTATGTTTGTTTAGTTACATTTGATTTATTGTAAAAAGCAAAAATTTGACTCACGTTTTTAATAACAATCCATTTAATCCCAAGAAAAAGAATTAGAGCCCGAGTCCCCACAACAGATATGTGATTTTGTGTTGGATGGGACTGATTATTTTATGATATCAACATGTTTCAGAATTGTTTACAGATTTTGATATTGATAGTCAGAGCCGAATACCAGGTAGGTATTTCTTCTTTAATTTATGATTATTCACTGATTTGTTTATACAGGATAGTTCGAATCTGAATTCACAGATAACGTCAGAACCGAACAGTTATGGATTCAGTTTTCATTCAGATAGTTGAGAATGTATGTTATTCGAACAGACAGTTGTGATATAAACAGATTAGATCAGTTGTAGCAGAATTTATACAGAAATATTGGCAGAAAGTGTACTGATAAGTCTGAATTGCTAACAGAAGAAGCCAGAAAGATAGAAAGCAGAAGATTATTACAGAATTTGTATATTTCTGAATAGAAATGGGAGTACATTTCTATGGCTTTCGTAATAAAATTACCACCATTTTCTTTAGATTATGATATGATATGATTATGATTGACAGATTATTCAATCTATATTTATCAGTTTGTACCAGATTACGTACAAACAGAACCAGATGGCATAGATCAATGTCAAAGTAATAGTCAGATTGACGAGAATGCAAGAATTAGATGATATCAGATTGTGATTTTGATGGAGTTGTACTTGTGGTAGATTATATCATAAGCTCTCTTGTGCAGATTTATTACAGATTGACAGATAGTCAGAGTATATTACCAAATATTGACAGATAATTGTAGAGCTTTGGTACTGGATGTTAGTGCTAGTTGATATAGATTATTATCATGATATGATTGACTGTATGACAGTAGCTATCAAGATAGTTCAGAATGGATAGATTTAAGAAACCAATGTCGGATGATGACAATTGGTATTGGAAGATGAAGCTTGATTATGTTCTAGATTGGGATAAACAGATAGGATAACAACTACAGATGGTATTGTTTTGTTATAGATTGCAAATTGGCATATACGGATGTTGTATAGCTAGTAATGCGGGATTGATTTGGCTAGAACGAGTTGAAGAAGGATTATGATATTATAATTCTTGACTTCTAATTCCAGACTAGAATCAGAGCTTGATCAAAGAAAAATACCTCAGAATGATGTTAGTAAAACGAGTTTGGATGTTAAACTCTGTTATATATTTCTTCTAATATATTTGATTGAATTGTCATGAGTTCGGGGACGAACTCAGATCTAAGAGGGGGAGAAATGTAATGCCCCAGAATTGTCGTAGAATTGATCAGACAAGATTAATGAAATATCCCAAGACTTATAGAATTGATCAGATAAGATTATGGGATGTTGCTCGGAGCAAAATATAAATTTTCAGAACGTGCAAGACCGCACCCGCGCCCTTGTGGGCGAAGCAAGACCGCACCCGCGGTCTTGCATACACCGCACCCGCGGTGCCAGACCGCACCCGCGGTATTGGAAGAGCCGCACCCGCGGTCATGAATTGTGCATTTTAGATAGAATTGCCGAGACTGAAGCGCACCCGCGGTGCTGCAGGGACCGCACCCGCGGTGTGATGTGCAATGCGGAAAATATGCCACGTTTTTGTACATGCATGTAGTATATATAGGAAGGGAAGTCGTGTCTTCCTCTCAGTTTTTCAAGGGAAATCGACAGCTTAGAGAGAGAAACTTTCCTCTTTGCGTTGGAACTGGATTTACGAAGAAACCGTGTAGCAGAATTCGAATCCGACTTTAGTTCTGAACTCCTCTCGACTAGAGCTACACAAGGACGTAAGTTTTATTACGTTTTGAGATATTTTGGAAATATGATATTACTAGAATTGCATGTGATTCAGATATGACGTTTATATTACCGTAGACATTATAGAATTGAAGTCAGATTAAAGAACAGACTGTTTCTGTAATTGTTATGATTTTCGAAAGATATCGATTGAGATCAAACACTAGATTTGTATTGTTCTTGATTGAAGAATGAATAGATGATTATTCTTGTTTGTCTGGATAGATTATTCAGTAGATATGTGAAGTCAGATCAAAGAAAGAATATCGTATGTCGGTGTTTTGTATTTCAGCATCTCTGAAGATGTATTTGTTAGATATTCATATGCTGGAACAGATTAATCAGATTCAGATATGATTTAGATTATATCGGGATATTATTGATACGACTCAGATTGTATCTTGTTCAGACATTGATCAGATTGTATACTGAATTGAGTATTGATCAGAACAGATTGTGAATTGAGCTACACAGTGATACAGTGTATTTGATTTTGTCATTTCAGATCGGATATGGACAGACTGGACTTCAAGACTTCGTCTTCCTCGGACGGGGACGACAAAGGTATAATTCATGTGATATTTGGGAAGAATCAACTCAATTGAGATCACCATTTGAGTTGTCCAATAAATCACATACTATATTCTTGTTTATAGATTTGTTTATAGAACTTGTATGCAAATCTTGCTATGCTTTGTTTACAGATCATGTTGCATTGCATTAAGATGATTATGCTTGTTTACAGATTGTGTATTCATGCATTAAGATGGGAAAGTCTGCGAGATCATCCAGACTTCTAGACGTTCGGCAATATCACAGCTTAGGGGAAGATCACCGCCCCTATTGTAGATGCGGATACAGATCAGGCCGAAGTCTAGGAATAAGACGCACCGTCACCCCGATTGGAGAGTAGGTGATAGATCGTATTATTCACCCCGGGAACCCTAGAGTTATAGATCGAGTCAAGTCTAGACATGATTTGATTAGGACTTCATGCTTATATGGATGTGGCTCCTAGATCATGGGACCCATCGTTATTGCTTTCAGTTGTGCTAGCATGTTTTATGATTTAGATTGTTGATATGCATGTTTATCTGATTTGAGTTGCATGCTTAATTTCATAGATTATGAAATATATTGTGTTTACACATGATCGCATATTTTATGAATTAGTTTGTTTATATACATGCTTACCATGTTTTATATTGGGATTTATTCTCACCGGAGTTATCCGGCTGGTGTCTTGTTTGTATGTGTACATGAAATCAGGGGAGGCAGGATCGGGGTCACGAAGATGACGAGAGAAGACGAGTTTAGCGTGGTGATTCCGGACTTACAGTAGATTTGATTTTACTACTAGAATTTTAGTAGTGAACCTTAGATTAGAATGTTGTACATTATTGTATTTTTAATACTGAATTGTATTTTATATACAGACATGTATAGTATTTAGAGTCCCTTACCTTCCGCAGTTATATAATTTAAAAAGAAAAATTTTAGACCCTGTTTATCAGAACAGATAATTAATCCCAACGATGATTAAGAACTTGATTAGCGTCCGGGTCCCCACAATGTGAAGCACCGGTATCCCTCAATACATATGCAGGATAATCAAACAAATCAGTTACCTGCAACATCATCATCTGGTGCTTCCTGAGCCTGTTCCTCGGTCAAAGCAAATACTCTGGCCTGCTGTTTAGGAGGCTGGCCAACTGTCTGGCTTCCTCCTGGCCTCTGCTGTGACTGAGATGGTGCTGGCTGAAATGAAGGAACGGCAGCTGATCGTCTACTCCACTGTGCCGCTGGTCCAGATGGTTCAGCTCCCTGGGATCTTTGGGAACCCCTCTGTGGACATACTCTGGCAAAATGTCCCTGTTGCTTGCAGAAGTGGCAACTACCAAGTACTCCTTGGCATTGCTCAGTGGAATGTCTCCCACCACAATTTCCGCAGTAATTGCCGGTATAACTCTGCTGAGAACCACTGGAGCTAGAAGAACTTCCGCCACACTTCTTAAATTGCTTTCCTCTAGCCTGTAGAAAATCTTTCTTTCCACTACTGCTACTACCACCCTCGAATCGGGGAAGTGGTTGCTGTGGTCTCGACACTGGAGGAACAAATTCAGCTCCTCTCTGTCTTATCAGGCCCGCTTCAGCGCCCTTTGCTCTATTCATGGCAACCGCAAAGTTATTCGGTCGCCCTGTGTTTACCAATGTAAAAATATCGGGATTCAAGCCATTGATGAATTGATCAGCAACGGCTTCTTCATTTTCAGACACATGAGGAGCAAACTTCAACAAGGTAGAGAACTTGGTCACATATTCTTCAATGTTCAGCTGACCCTGTCTCAAATTAGCAAACTCTGCCCCCTTGTCTTTTCTGTACGATATTGGGAAAAATCTCTGATAAAAATCAGTTTTAAATACATCCCAAGTAATAATCGTACCTCGCTGCTCCAAGGCCCTCTTCATCGTAACCCACCAGCTTTGTGCAACATCAAGCAACTGGTGCCCAATCAATTTAATCCGGCGCTCATCACTGTACTCCAGTGAATCAAACAACAACTCAATACTACCTAACCAACTCTCACACTCGACCGATGTCTCAGTACCTTTCAAAGTGGGTGGTTTGAATGACTGAAACCTCTTCAGCAAGGTTTCCATTGGAGTCGGTGTTACATCCATTGGAGGATTCGATGTACTACCCTGTTCTGGGATTCGTCTAGGAGGCATATCTGAAACTCAAAAGGATTAGTGACCCAACCCAACACATCTGTTTCAATTCAATCTCTCCTCCGATCATCTTACTGCTGATCGAGAATCAGTTCAGATTCGTTCCCAGTAATACATATTACAAAATCAAATCAGATAAGTCAAGTAACATGTATTATATAACGCAGTAAGACATGCTAGCATTCAAAAGCAGGAAAGAAAACCTCAATCTACCCCGCTCACTAGCCTCTTCTATCTCAATCTAAAGAATCTACAGTTCTAGTACATATGGCTCTGATACCACCTCTTGTGGGGACCCGGACGCTAATCAAGTTCTTAATCATGTTTGGGACTAATTAATCAATTATAAAACAGGGTCTAATTTTTTTTTTTAAAATACAAAGCGGAAACGTAATGTAATTTACTCAAATTACATATTAAACATGAACATACAAATCTTGTGTTATCTACAAGAATTCAACTAGGTTCAACTACATATCAGTGCTGAATCCTATGTTGCTTCGAAGCCCGGATCTCCACGCTATATAATCTTCTCTCATCCTCTTCTTGACCCTGATCCAGCCCCACCTGTTGTCATGCACACATACAAAACAAGACAACAGCCGGATAACTCCGGTGAGATATAAATATCCCAGTATTAACAATGTAAACATTCAGTCATGTAAATGCATATACGAAAGCATATAAGAATTATTCATAACATGTCTCAAATCAGAAACATAAATTCATATCAAACATTCAATAATCATGAATGGCATAAACAATGTAAATCAACATGTCATATCAGACTCAACTCAACCGACGCGTCGTCTCAGACTCGACTCCACTCTATCCTAGGGATCCCGATGTCTGAATAATAATAATTATACCGAATCTCAGTCGATATAAATGAATCAATCCCTAACGGCATCGATATAATTCATATATCTAGTGTCTGGGCGAATCAGTCGTAGAATTGACGAATCAGTCAATAACCCGACGAATCAGCCGGTAATTAGGCGAATCGGCCAATAATCAGACAACTCGGCCTGTAATTAAGCGAATCAGCTTAAGTTTAGACGAATCAGTCAATCACCAGACAAATCAGCCGGTGACTAGGCGAATCAGCCTATGACTCAACGACTCAGTAATCCATACATACAGTCAGTATCTAAGCAAATCAATCAATGACTAGCGAATCAGCAGTCATTACATGCAGTGTCTATAAATCAATAGACGACAATCATCAATCTCATCAATTACAAGAATCAATGTAATAAACTAAGTATGTGATTTAGGGAAACTCGAGTCAAACCTTCCTCGAGTTGTGCAATCCCAACACAACATTAATTTATACCTTTCTTTCTGATACTCTGACCCTGTCGAAGTCTCGAACTCAAAGCCTGTCAATACTCAATCTGACAATCACAATATCGAGGGTACAATATCAATACACCACTCAATCAATACTGGATATAATCAGAATCCAATCAAATTCTGTTTCAACAACATAACGGCGTAATCTCAATATATCCAGCCATATCATATCAGTCAGATAACAATTCTAATATCTCATAATCAACAACAACTCAATTCTGATATCAAGTCGACTCCAAAACTATTTCGAAAATCATAACAATTCCAAAATCAGTCCGTTTCTTAATCTGACTTCGATTCTATGATGTCTACTACGTTAAGAACAACATATATGAGTTCCATTCAATTCTGACAATATCATAATGTCAACGCATGTCAAAACGTAGTAAAACTTACGTCCAGTTGTAGCCTACGTCGATAGGAACTCAATACCGAAGTCGGATTCAAAATTAGACGGACGGATTTCCCGCAAAAAGCGTAAGGATTTTCTCATTTCTTCTTCAGACCCTTTTCTTCACTTTTCTGAATGAATTTCGAATGGATTACAACCTATATATGTAATGCCCGGAAATGTTAAAAATGTGAAGGGTACAATGTTGGAACAGATTCAGTGGCGCCCGAGCGGTAGAAAAGTCCCGCCCGAGCGCCATTGTTCAACAATGTTATGCTTTGGACAGAACCTTCCGCGCCCGAGCGGTACATTTTGACCGCTCGAGCGCCAAAGTGTCATTCGAAAAGTGTTGGCCAGAGACTGTCGCGCCTGAGCGGTACATTCTTACCGCCCGAGCGCCGCCTGAAATGTGTAAAATTTTAAAGAAGACACGTATGAGATTACATGCAATATATATAATGTGTTGTCTTCACTTTCCATCATTCAGACAACAAGAACCGAGAGCAAGCCTTGTTCCTTCAAGCTTTTTCATTTTAGATTTGAGATTGTGCAAGATTTGTTCATCTGATTTTAATTCCGAGCCCGGATTTGTGATCCTTGCAGCAAGAACTAGCAAAGGATGTAAGTATTATTCATTTACAGCATGTTTCGAAATATATGTTTTGGAGAAATTATGATTGTGTTGAAAAGATGTGTTCTTGACATGTTGAGTTTGATATATTCGTTACCGGTTTGATTTTCGGATACCGTACGTGGTTATTTCGAAATTCCAGCATGTATATTGAATTGGTTGGGAAGAATTGAGCATGTCACATTGGGTTTTGATGAGAGATTATTATTGTTTGAGTTAGCGTTATCGCGAGACTACGCCGTTATGCCGTCAAGTTATATCAAAACCGAGTATTGATTTGTATGTGAGTTGCTTGAATTGTATATTGATAGAATGTATGTCTACATTGCCTTTCAGAGTTATTATTGTCAGACTCGACATTCCGATTTCAAGATCTCGACAGACATTGTGCGACGAAAGGTATAATTCATGTGGTCACGGGATTGCACAACTCGATTCTGATTTGATACGAGTTTCCCTAAATCACATACTATATTGTTATTACATTTCATTATGTAATGCTTTGTTTATTGATTTATAGTCGAGTCCTGAGATAGGAGATATTGGCAGACTGGCCAAAACTAGACGTTTCGGTGTATCGACGCATAGGAGTAGATTTGCTCTATGTGTAGACCCTCGATACAGAGCTGACCGAAGTCTAGGAATAAGACGTACCGTCGCCCCGATTGGTTGAGTAGGTGATGGACCGTCTTATTCACACCGGGATCCCTAGATTAGAAATGAGTCGAGTCAAGATTTAAATGTTGAATACAGATTGGTATTCTTTTACATGTCTTAGATTATCATTCATGTTAATTGATATATGCTATGCTTTTGTACATGATTTATGACATTGCATGCATCCATGTTTTATACTGGGATATGTTCTCACCGGAGTTATCCGGCTGTTGTCGTGTCTGTATGTGTGCATGGCAACAGGTGGGGCAGGATCTGGGTCACGAGGAATATGAGAGATTGTTGATAGAGTGGTGATCTCGGGCGTTGCAGCTACTATTTGTTTGTACTAGACTTGTACCGAAACTTTTAAACATTGGTGTATGGTTGTACTAGACAGAAATGTATGTACATTATGTTGTTTATTTCAGTTAAAGACATTATATGCTTTAGTTATACATTTTAATTAATATTAAAAGAAAATTTTTGACCCACATTTTCGAGCAAAGATCCAATTAAATCCCAAAAGAATTGAGTTAGAGCCCGGGTCCCCACAACAGGTGGTATCAGAGCAGTAGGTTCTGTAGACTGAGATAGAATAGAATGAGCGGGGTAGATCGAGTCATCTTACTTGCTTTTGAGATGCTAGCATGATTATTGCTTTCCCTATTATATGTTGTGTTGTATTATCTGAATTGATTTACAGCATTTCAAGCCTGAATCAGAACCGATTTTCGATCAGAGTCTATGATCAGAGGAGGGCTGAAACAGATGATATTGATTGTGTACTAATCAGTTTGATAATCAGATCTATGCCGCCTATACCACAGCCAGAGCAGGGTAGCACATCAGGTGCACAGATGGATGTCACCGCTACACCGATGGAGACCTTATTGAAGAGATTTCAGTCTTTCCATCCGCCTACCTTGAAGGGCACAGAGAATGCAGTAGAGTGCGAGAGCTGGCTCGATGATATCGAGATGTTGTTTGAGTCTTTGGCATATACTGATGAGCGACGTGTGAAACTGATAGGGCATCAGATGCAAGAGGTTGCCAAGAGCTGGTGGTTGACTACGAAGAGAGCCTTGGAGCACCGAGGCATTGATATCACATGGAAAGTCTTTAAAGATGAGTTCTATCAGCGCTTCTTCCCCGTTTCCTACCGAAAAGATAAAGGAGCTGAATTTGCGAATTTGAAGCAGGGACAGTGGAACATCGAGGAGTATGTGGCTAAATTTTCTGCATTGTTACGATTTGCACCGCATGTGGCCGGGAACGACGAGGCAGTGGCCGATCAGTTCATCAACGGGCTGAACCCCGATGTCTTTACCTTGGTAAACACGGGCCGGCCTAGTACTTTTTCAGAGGCATTGAACCGAGCGAAGGGAGCAGAGGCTTGCTTGATCAGGCAGCGAGGGGCTTCCTACGGTGTTCAGGGGCAGAGACCGCCACAACCTACTACCGTACAGTTTCCACCACCTCCTCCTCGTTTCGATAGTGGATCTAGTGGTAGTGGCAAGAAGGAATTTTTGAAGCTAAGGGTAAACAGTTTAAGAAGTCCGGGAGTAGTTCATCGAGTTCGAGTGGATCTCGACAGAGAGGTCAAGGTTCAGATTACAGTGGCGTATATTGTAGCTCGTGTGGAGGACGACATGCGACGGAGCAGTGTCAAGGAGTTATGGGACGCTGCAACATCTGTAGGCAACAGGGACACTTCGCTAGAGTTTGTCCCCAGAGAGGTGCACCACGATTCTAGAGTGCAGGGTCATCAGCACCAGTGCCACAGATGGAGAGACAGGCATCCTCTGTACACTCCTTCCAGCCACCCTCCACACAGACCCAGCAGAGACCAGGAGGTAGTCAGGCGGTGAGTCAGCCTCCCAGACAGCAGGCACGTGTTTTTGCCCTGACAGAGGAGCAGGCGCAGGAGGCGCCAGATGACGTCATTGCAGGTAACTGTTTTCTTTGCGGTTATCCTGCATATGTGTTGATAGACACAGGTGCATCACATACATTTATATCTGAACATTTTGCATTGAGACATTCATTTCCTGTTGAGTCGATGTCTACGGTAGTGTCTATAGCTTCTCCGTTGGGAAGTTGTTTGATATCTGTGACTACTGTTAGACACTGTATGCTTCAGTTTGAGGGGCATGAGATTGATCTTGATTGTGTCGTACTTGGGTTAGCTGATTTTGATTGTATAGTTGGTATAGACATGTTGACCAAGTACAGGGCCACTGTAGATTGTTTCCACAAGATTGTCAGATTCAGACCCGAAATGACAGATGAGTGGAAATTCTACGGCAAGGGTTCCAGATCTCGGATTCCCTTAGTATCTGCTCTGACTATGAGTAGATTGCTTCAGAGAGGAGCAGAGGGCTTTCTCGTATATTCAGTAGACCTACTGAAGTCGAGCCCAGCATTGGCAGATCTGCCAGTGGTTTGCGAGTTTGCAGATGTTTTTCCTGATGAGATTCCAGGGTTGCCTCCGGTTCGAGAGGTAGATTTTAGCATAGATCTTGTGCCAGGCAGTGTTCCTATTTCGAGAGCTCCGTATAGGATGGCGCCTGTTGAATTGAAAGAGTTGAAAGCACAGTTGGAAGATCTTCTGTCCAAGGGGTACATTAGACCGAGTGTATCACCTTGGGGTGCTCCGGTGCTATTCGTTCGAAAGAAAGATGGTTCGATGCGACTGTGTATTGATTATAGGCAGTTGAACAAGGCAACAGTGAAGAACAAGTATCCTTTGCCTCGCATCGACGACTTGTTTGATCAGTTACAGGGATCGTCTGTATACTCGAAGATTGATTTGAGATCAGGGTATCATCAGCTCAGAGTTAGAGACATTGATATTCCGGAGACTGCATTCCGAACAAGGTATGGACATTACGAGTTTGTTGTTATGCCTTTCGGTTTGACGAATGCACCAGCGGTATTTATGAGTTTGATGAACCGCATTTTTCAGAGATATTTAGATGATTTTGTGATTGTGTTCATTGATGATATTTTGGTATATTCAAAGAGTTTGACTGAGCATGCAGATCATCTGAGAATTGTATTGAAGACTTTGAGAAAAGAGCATTTGTATGCTAAACTGTCCAAGTGCGAATTTTGGCTGAGACAGGTTGTCTTCTTGGGGCATGTTATATCTGGAAAGGGTATTGCGGTAGATCCGAGTAAAGTTGAGGCTGTGATCAGTTGGCCGAGACCGAATTCTGTGCCGGAGATACGCAGTTTCATGGGTCTAGCCGGGTATTATCGTCGTTTTATCCGAGATTTCTCCAGTATAGCGAAGCCTATCACCCAGTTGACACAGAAGAACATGCCATTTGTGTGGTCCGAAGATTGTGAAGCCAGTTTTGTAGAGTTGAAAAAGAGGCTGACTAGTGCACCTGTCTTGACGATTCCTTCAGGTACAGGTGAGTTCGTTGTATACTGCGATGCATCTCACAGGGGGCTTGGATGTGTTCTTATGCAGCGAGGGCACGTGATAGCGTACGCCTCTAGACAGCTGAAGCCACACGAGACCCGTTATCCGATTCATGATCTTGAATTGGCGGCGATTGTATTTGCACTTAAGATCTGGCGTCATTATCTGTATGGCGAGAAATTTGAGATCTATTCCGATCATAAGAGCCTGAAGTACCTCTTTTCTCAGTCAGAGTTGAACATGAGGCAGCGACGATGGCTTGATCTGCTGAAAGATTTTGATTGCGAGATCAAGTACTATCCAGGGAAGTCGAATGCAGCGGCAGACGCATTGAGTCGAAAGGTATGTGCTCTTTCCTTATCGACAGTAGGTGTATCGAATTTAGTAGAGGATTGTTGCTTGTCTGGGTTGACATTTGATATAGATAGTAGACCGTTGCGACTTGCTGTGATTCAGATTGAGCCAGATCTGATTTTGAGGATCAAAGAAGCGCAGAGAATCGATCCGAGCGTTCAGAAATCGATTGATATGGTCAGAACTGGTCATATATCAGAGTATCAGGTTAGAGATTCTGTTCTGTATGTGAATAACCGCTTAGTAGTGCCAGATGTTTCAGATTTGAGACGACAGATCATGTCAGAGGCACACTGTAGTCGGTTTAGCATTCATCCTGGTGGCAGGAAGATGTACAATGACTTGAAGACACAATTCTGGTGGAAACAGATGAAGACAGATATTGCAGAATTTGTGTCTAGATGTCTGAATTGCCAGCAGGTGAAGGCAGAAAGAAAGAAGCCCGGGGGTTTACTTCAGAGTTTGTCTATTCCTGAATGGAAATGGGATCACATTTCCATGAAAGAAAGAAGCCCGGGGGTTTACTTCAGAGTTCGAGATGTAGACATACCGAAAACTGCATTTCGAACCAGGTATGGACATTACGAATTTATTGTCATGCCTTTTGGTTTAACAAATGCTCCCGCAGTATTCATGGGGTTGATGAACCGAGTCTTTGAGAGGTACTTGGATGAATATGTGATTGTGTTTATTGATGATATTTTGGTGTATTCTAAGAATTTGACTGAGCATGCCAATAATTTGAGAATTGTATTGCAAACACTGAGAAATGAGAGGTTATATGCTAAGTTGTCAAAGTGCGAATTTTGGCTGAGACAGGTTGTCTTCTTGGGTCATATTAGATCTGGAGATGGTATTGCTGTGGATCCGAGTAAAGTGGAAGCTGTGATCAATTGGCCGAGACCGAGTTCTGTGCCAGAGATATGCAGTTTCATGGGTCTGGCAGGATACTATAGACGATTTATTAAAGATTTCTCCAGTATTGCAAAACCAATTACCCAGTTGACACAAAAGAATGCGCCACTTGTATGGTCCGAGGATTGTGAGTCTAGCTTTGTGGAATTGAAGAAGAAGCTGACCAGTGCTCCAGTACTGGCGATACCTTCAGGTACGGGTGATTTCGTTGTATATTGTGATGCCTCTCACCGAGGGTTGGGATGTGTTCTTATGCAGCGAGGTCATGTGGTCGCATACGCCTCGAGACAACTAAAGCCACATGAGGTTCGATACCCATTCATGATCCTGAATTGGCGGATATCGTATTTGCATTAAAGATCTGGCGTCACTATCTCTACGGCGAGAAATTTGAGATTTACTCCGATCACAAGAGCCTGAAGTATTTATTTTCTCAATCAGAATTGAATATGCGGCAGCGTAGATGGCTTTATCTACTGAAAGACTTTGACTGCGAGATCAAATACTATCCAGGGAAGTAAAATGCAGCAGCGGACGCCTTAAGTAGAAAGGTTTGTTCCCTATCCTTATCGACGATGGGTGTTACAAAATTATTTGAAAATTGCTGTTTGTCTGGATTAGAATTTGATACAAAGAATAGGCCACTACAACTTGCTACAATCCGAGTTGTGTGACACCTCAACCCAATTTAATAAAAATATGGCGGAATTTAAAATTTTTACTTGAAGGGAGGAAGGATTCAAATACATTTCCATAAAACATTTACATCCAAAATAAATACATGATCATTCAAATGATATAACAAAAACATAAAATATCATTCCTATGATCATGCCAAAATGCCATCAAAATAAAATCTTCCTTCCTTCTCCCATGCATATGACTCCGGCCCACAATCAACGTCCTGGTCCGTCGCTCTTATCTGCATTACATGAATAAACTGAAATGAGTATAAAACTCAGCAAGTGGAACTCTTACATAGCAATAGACATAGCATACTCTGAAAATCATAACTTTAATAACATAAATACCATCAACTCTGAAATGTGAATTATCATAGCATGAATAATAATAACGATGGTATTTCTCTTTTCTCTGGTATGGATTGATATCAATAGTATCTCTGTCTGTGGTGCTCGTATCCCATCGATATAAATCGACAACTCTGAGGGATATAAGCCTATGGTCGTTGATCAACTAATTGCATGCAATCTCTGACTATGTATCTATCAATCCATAAAATATTTGAATTCACTCTTTGGGACATTTCATCAAACACTTTGTAAACTCTATCTCTTTTGTATTCCCTTCTCATAATTGAGACATCAATTGCCTCCACAATATACAACAAAAGTATTAATACATAATCATGAATCAAATGAAGGGAATAGAACTTTGAAATCATTGAAATACTATACATATATTATCATGTGAGCACAAAGGATGAAATTCCACTTACATTCACTTGAAACCTTCAACTAAACCCTTGGTTGAAATCCTACAACAATAAACCATAATATACACCATCAATAACCCAATAACCAAGAACCCATGCCAATTAATCCATAAAACCGTCAATATCAACAAACCCATATCACATCTCCTCCAAAACAAAGAATAAACAACACCAAAAGCTTACCTTAGCTTCCTAGCACCAAGTAGAACCTTGATCTCTCAACAATTAACCACCAAGATGCAAGAATCAAAGGTAGGAAATGAAAGAAATGAGGGAAACCCTAGTCTTTAAGGAGAGAAATCGAAAATAAGAGAGAAGGAAATGAGTAAAGTGAACCAACTTATCCAATATATCACTTAAAATCTCGAAACACGTTTCTGCTGTGCGCGACCGCGGGTGCGGTCTATCCTTACCGCGGGTGCGGTGAGCTCTCGGCATCCCAACAATTTCTGAAAAATCACGACCGCGGGTGCGGTCCTAACATTACCGCGGGTGCGCTGCTTATATCGCGGGTGCGGTACACTTAACACCGTGGGTGCGGTGTGGCTACGGCAAAACCAACAAAAATCATGAATTACGACCGCGGGTGCGGTCCTTGTACTGAGCGCGGGTGCGGTCTGGTCACGACCAAAACAAACTATAATGCAACTAAAATCGAACCGCAACGCTGATACAATACAACTACCAACAACGAGCATCAACAATACCAAACAACAATAATAACCAACAATACTAAAACCAATAAACACAACTCTTAACATCTAAACCAAATAACCCAATAAACATACGAAACTTAAACTGTACCGTACACCGGGATAGGCTATTACAATCTCCCCTCCTTAAGGAATTTCGTACCCGAAATTGACGTCACTGCACGAACAACTCAGGATACTTCTCTCTCATCTCATCCTCTGGTTCCCACGTGGCCTCTTCAATCAAATGATTCTTCCAAAGGACTTTATCGATGCCGATCTCTTTGTTCCTCAATACTCTGACTTTGCAATCCAGAATCTGGACCGGAATCTCTTGGTAGGTCAAATTCGGCGTCAAATCCAATGGCTCGTGGCGAAAAACATGGGAAGGATTCGCAATATACTTCCTGAGCATCGAAACATGAAAAATATTGTGAACTCTGTCAAGATCTGGCAGTAGGGCTAACCTGTAAGCTCGATCACCGACTCTGTCCAAGATCTCAAATGGGCCAATGAATCTCGGACTCAACTTGCCCTTCTTGCCAAACCGTATCACACCCTTAAGAGGTGCAATCTTCAAGAACACATGGTCGCCAACCTCAAACTGCAACGGTCTGCGACGCACATCTGCATAGCTCTTCTGTCTCGACTGCGCTGTCTTCATCCTCTCTTGAATAACAGCAACAATATCAGCCGTCTGTTGGACCAACTCGGGACCCAACATCTTCCTCTCGCCAACCTCATCCCAATACAAGGGAGATCTACATTTTCAGCCATAAAGTGCTTCATACGGTGCCATGCCAATCGTCGCTTGGTAGCTATTGTTGTACGTGAACTCAACAAGAGGCAATTTGGAATCCCAGCTACCAGGATAATCAATAGTACAAGCTCTGAGCATATCCTCTAGAATCTGAATAACTCTCTCTGATTGACCGTCGCTCTGGGGATGATATGTTGTACTAAACGCTAACCGTGAACCCATAGCTCTGTGCAAACTCTTCCAAAACTCTGAAGTAAATCTGGGGTCACGATCAAACACGATCGACACAGGAACACCATGAAGTCTAACAATCTCTGCTATGTACTCTTCGGCATACTGATTCAAGGAATACGTCGTCTTGACTGGGAGAAAATGCGCTGACTTGGTCAATCGATCAACAATAACCCAAATGGAATTATAACCTTTCTGCGTTCTTGGAAGAGCAGTCACGAAGTCCATCGTAATATGCTCCCATTTCCACTGAGGAATCGGCAATGACAACAATGTCGCAGCAGGTCTTTGGTGCTCAATCTTCACCTGCTGACAAGTTAGGCACTGAGAAATGAACATAGCAATATCTATCTTCATACCTGGCCACCAGTAGAGTCTACGAAGATCCTGATACATCTTGGTGCTACCTGGATGTATCGAATATGGCGCGGTATGAGCCTCTGTCAAAATATCTCGCCGAATATCATCACCAACAAGAACACAAATACGGCCTCTGAAAGTCACCAAACCATCTCCATTCACTCCAAACTCTGAGTTACCTCTCTCCTCTTCTCTAGCTCTCATCTCTGCCAACTGCAAATCATTGGCCTGCTCTCTACGGATCCTATCCGTCAATGTAGCTCGAATAACCAACGCTGAAAAGCGAGCAATGGTCCCAGGAACCACCAAAGCTATCTCCTCTCTCTGTAAGTCTAACAACAACGGCTGCTGAATCATCGAACTCAAAGAAGAACTCGACTTACGGCTCAAAGCATCCGCTACAACATTCGCTTTCCCTGGGTGGTAACTGATCGTCACATCATAATCCTTGACAAGCTCTAACCACCTCTTCTGTCGCATGTTGAGCTCTTTCTGAGAAAACAAATACTTCAAGCTCTCGTGGTCCGTGAAAATCTCACACTTTTCGCCATATAAATAATGTCTCCAGATTTTCAGAGCAAAAACCACAGCTGCTAGTTCCAAATCATGCGTAGGATAATTCTTTTCGTAGTCCTTCAACTGGCGAGAAGCATAGGCCATTACCTTTCCACACTGCATCAACACTGCACCAAGACCTTTCTTCGACGCATCGGTGAAAACAACAAAGTCTTCTGTACCACTGGGTAGTGCAAGAACAGGAGCTGTCGTCAACTTATATTTCAGCTCTTGGAATCCACTCTGGCATTCATTGGACCACTCAAACTTCACAGTCTTCCTTGTCAGATTGGTTAATGGCAGGGCAATCTTAGAGAAATCTGAAATGAAACGACGATAGTAACCAGCCAAACCAAGGAAACTGTGTACCTCTGATACGGTGGTAGGGATAGGCCATTTATGAATCGCCTCGATCTTGGCTGGATCAACAGCTATACCATCCTTCGAAACGACATGGCCTAAGAAAGAAATCTGCTCCAACCAGAACTCACATTTCTTCAGCTTAGCAAACAGCCTCCTCTCTCTCAACAACTGAAGAACCACTCTAAGATGCTCTGCATGAAGCTCTCTGGTCTTGGAATAGATCAAGATGTCGTCGATGAAAACAATGACGAAGCTATCCAAATACGGCTTGAACACACGGTTCATCAGATCCATAAAGACTGAAGGAGCATTGGTCAGACCAAAAGACATCACAAGAAATTTATAATGACCGTACCTGGTCCGGAACGCCGTCTTAGGGATATCAGACTACCTAACCTTCAACTGATAAAAGCCAGATCGCAGATCAATCTTCGAGAACACGGTAGCTCCTTGCAGCTGATCAAACAAATCATCTATCCGTGGCAACGGATACTTGTTCTTGATAGTCACTTTGTTGAGCTCCCTATAATTAATGCAAAGCCGCAACGATGCATCCTTCTTCTTGACGAAAAGAACCGGAGCTCCCCAAGGTGAATAACTCGGTCGAATGAAACCTTTATCTAAAAGATCTTGCAACTGCGTCTTCAACTCCTTCATCTCTGTAGGGGCCATTCTATACGGAGCCTTGGAAATAGGAACCGTACCTGGAACTAGATCAATCACAAACTCCACATCTCTGTCCGGCGGCAAACACGAAACATCATCCTCAAATACATCAGAGAATTCTCTCACCACATCAATATCATCAATATTCAACTTCACAATCTTATCCACATCCACTATAGAAGCCAAGAACCCATCACATCCTCTACACAACAATTTCTTAGCCTCAAGACAAAAAATAAAAGGAAGGACCAACGAAGTACCTGCACTGGCGAGCATACCTTCCCTATTGACATCATCTGCAAATGACACCGTCTTAGCAACGCAATCAATCACTGCACGATAAGTCGAAAGCCAATCCATGCCGAGAATAATATCAAATGCAACCATTGGAATGACAATCAAGTCAGCATAAACCACTCGCTCATCAATTTGAACAGAGCACGCATATACAATAGACGTCGGGCACAACACATCCCCCGAAGGTAAAACAACATTAAATTGGAGGGGAAGAACAAAAGGAACTATACCCAAGGATCTCAAAAACAATTCAGACATAAAAGAATGAGTGGCACCTGTATCTATCAATGTCGGAGCTACTCTGCCTGAAATTAAAATAGTGCTAGAGATCACATAAGAATCATGATTTATACCTTCCTTCGTCATGGTGAAGATGCGACCCTGCACCTTCTCTTTAATTGATCCTCTCAGACAATCTTTGGCAATGTGGCCTGCAGTGCCACAACGATAACAAGTATGAGTGCCAAATCTGCACTCTCCTCTATGATGTCGACTGTACTTGGGACACAAAGGCTTCTCAGGATCAAATGGGACTGCCGGTGGTTTAGGACTCGACTCTATCTTGCCTTTCCCCTTGAAACGATCTTTACCTCGCTGACTAGAACTCTGTCCCCTCTGAGCAATGGCCTGATGCCTCGCCTGCCTCTCCCTAGCAATGTCTTTCTCGTCCTGCTCGGCCAACAATGCCTTCGACACAATCTCCTTGAACGTCACAGCCATCGACATGTTGATATCCCTCCGAATCTCCGCTCTAAGGCCTCGAATTAAATGAGCACCTTTGTCCTTGTCGTTGGAAGCAATGTACGGGGCAAAAAGGCAGCCCTCCTCGAATTTCAAAATATATTCACCAACGTCCATACCCCCTTGTCAAAGCTCCAAGAACTCCGTCACCTCCTCGCTCGAAGTGCGTCTGGGAAGTACTTGTCGTAGAAAAGATCGGTGAACTCTTGCCACTTCAAAGCCGGTAGATCAACACTAACCTTGGTCGCATTCCACCAAATACGTGCAGCCTTGACTAACATGAACACTGCACAACTGATTCTGTCCTTGTCCTCGTAGTTGAGATGATCAAAGATAGCCTCGAGTGCCTTGATCCACTCTACGGCCACTAACGGATCAGTGCTACCTGCAAATTCTGGCGGATCCATCCTCTTGAAAGTAGAAAATATCCCATCGGTACCAACAGCTTGGGCAACTTGACCTCTCACTTGACCTCTACCTTGGCCAGCTCCTTGCAACCGAAGCAACTGCTGGATCTGCTCACTATGGACTTTAGCCTGCTCTTTCAACAACTTGCCGAACTCATCGACAACTCTAGAGGAAGAACTATCCTCACCCTCTACAGCTTTCCTCTTAGGAGGCATACTCTACAATGTGCTCACAAAAAGTAAATCAATAGATAACAATGAATAGATGTAGAAGAAGACATACCCGGACAGTTGAAAGTAAACGAACTCATATGCATTGGTCAGAAGAACGGTGCTCTGATACCACTAAATGTGACACCTCGACCCAATTTAATAAAAATACAGCGGAATTTAAAATTTTTACTTGAAGGGATGAAGGATTCAAATACATTTCCATAAAACATTTACATCCAAAATAAATACATGATCATTCAAATGATATAACAAAAACATAAAATATCATTCCTATGATCATGACAAAATGCCATCAAAATAACATCTTCCTTCCTTCTCCCATGCATATGTCTCCGGCCCACAATCAACGTCCTGGTCCGTCGCTCTTATCTACATCACATGAATAAACTGAAATGAGTATAAAACTCAGCAAGTGGAACTCTTACATAGCAATAGACATAGCATACTCTGAAAATCATAGCTTTAAAAACATATATACCATCAACTCTGAAATGTGAATATCATAGCATGAATAATAATAACGATGGTATTTCTCTTTTCTCTGGTATGGATTGATGTCAATAGTATCTTTGTCTGTGGTGCTCGTATCCCAACGATATAAATCGACAACTCTGAGGGATATAAGCCTATGGTCGTTGATCAACTAATTGCATGCAATCTCTGACTATGTATCTATCAATCCATAAAACATTTGAATTCACTCTTTGGGACATTTCATCAAACACTTTGTAAACTCTATCTCTTTTGTATTCCCTTCTCATAATTGAGACATCAATTGCCTCCACAATATACAACAAAAGTATTAATACATAATCATGAATCAAATGAAGGGAATAGCACTTTGAAATCATTGAAACACTATACATATATTATCATGTGAGCACAAAGGATGAAATTCCACTTACAACCACTTGAAACCTTCAACTAAACCCTTGGTTGAAATCCTACAACAATAAACCATAATATACACCATCAATAACCCAATAACCATGAACCCATGCCAATTAATCCATAAAACCAACAATATCAACAAATCCATATCACATCTCCTCCAAAACCAAGAATAAACAACACCAAAAGCTTACCTTAGATTCCTAGCATCAAGTAGAACCTTGATCTCTCAACAATTAACCACCAAGATGCAAGAATCAAAGGTAGGAAATGAAAGAAATGAGAGAAACCCTAGTCTTTAAGGAGAGAAATCGAAAATAAGAGAGAAGGAAATGAGTAAAGTGAACCAACTTATCCAATATATCACTTAAAATCTCGAAACGCGTTTCTGCTGTGCGCGACCGCGGGTGCGGTGAGCTCTCGGCATCCCAACAATTTCTGAAAAATCACGACCGCGGGTGCGGTCCTAACATTACCGCGGGTGCGCTGCTTACACCGCGGGTGCGGTACACTTAACACCGCGGATGCGGTGTGGCTACGGCAAAACCAACAAAAATCATGAATTACGACCGCGGGTGTGGTCCTTGTACTGAGCGCGGGTGCGGTCTTGTCACGGCCAAAACAAACTATAATGCAACTAAAATCGAACCGCAACGCTGATACAATACAACTACCAACAACGAGCATCAACAATACCAAACAACAATAATAACCAACAATACTAAAACCAATAAACACAACTCTTAACATCTAAACCAAATAACCCAATAAACATACGAAACTTAAACCGTACCGTACACCGGGATAGGCTATTACAAGTTGAGCCTGATTTGATTATGAGAATCAAAGAAGCACAAAGAATTGATCCAAACGTACAGAAATCGATTGATATGGTCAGATCGCAGCACTTGTCAGAATATCTGGTACGTGATCATGTGCTGTATGTGAATAACCGTCTTGTCGTGCCAAATGTTTCAGATTTGAAACATCAGATTCTTTCAGAAGCACATTGTAGTAGATTTAGCATTCATCCTGGTGGCAGAAAGATGTACAATGACTTGAAGATGCAGTTCTTGTGGAAGCAGATGAAGTCAGATATCGCCGAATTTGTGTCAAAGAGTTTAAATTGCCAACAGGTGAAAGCTGAGAGAAAGAAGCCCGGAGGGTTACCTCAAAGATTAGCTATTCCAGAATGGAAATGAGATCACATTTCCATGGATTTCGTGACGAAGTTACCTCGATCATCTAGAGGCTGTGATGCGATTTGGGTCATTATTGACAGACTGACCAAATCAGCTTGCTTTATTCCGTACAGAATGACGTATCGGCATGATCAGATGGCGGAGATATATGTCCAAGAGGTAGTCAGATTACATGGTGTGCCGAAGTCTATGGTATCAGATCGTGATCCACGATTCACTTCACACTTCTGGCACAGTTTACAGCAGGCTTTAGGTACAACATTACACCTGAGTACTGCTTATCATCCTCAGACAGACGGACAGTCAGAACGGACTATCCAGACTCTAGAGGATATGTTGAGAGCCGTAGTGCTAGATTTTGGCACTAGTTGGCAAGATTCTCTACCTCTTTGTGAATTCTCTTACAATAACAGCTATCAAACAAGTATTGAGATGGCACCGTTTGAAGCTTTATATGGCAAGAAGTGAAGATCTCCGCTGTACTGGGATGATATCTCAGAGGTACAAGAACTTGGGCCGGATATGATACGTGACATGACTGAGAAAGTGAAGATTATTCAGAAAAGAATGAAGATGGCACAGGATAGACAAGCGAAATACGCCAACATTAGACGTAGACCATTAGTATTTGAACAAGGAGACAGAGTATTTCTGAAGATTTCTCCTTTCAGAGGCGTCAGATTTGGCAAACATGGAAAATTGGCTCCTCGGTACATTGGTCCGTACGAGATTCTTGAAAAGATTGGCGATCGAGTTTACAGACTTGCTCTTCCTCCTTCGTTATCCGGGATACATGATGTTCTTCATGTGTCAATGTTTGTAAATATATGCCGGATATTTCCCATGTCATTCAGCCTGACGAAGCGGAGCTTGATCAGACCTTGAGCTATGTTGAGCAACCAATACAAATTCTTGATCGGAAAGAAAAGAAGCTCAGGACGAAGATTATTCCGCTAGTGAAAGTCCAATGGAGTAGACATGGCCTAGAAGAAGCGGTGGTTTTGCAGAGGCGGCACCGCACCCGCGGTGGTTTTGCAGAGGCGGCACCGCACCCGCGGTCTGTTTTGTAGCGCACCTGTGATCGTTCCTTACGGATTTTTGGAAGTTTTCCAGAACACTCAGCGCACCCGCGGTGATGAAGATAGCGCACCCGCGGTATATGTACAGTAAAAGCGTGTTTTCGAGATTAAGTGTTATAAATACAAGAGTTTGCCTATTTTCTCTCATTTCTTCTCCACCCTTCTCGATTTCTTCAGCAAGGGAGACCTAGGGTTCTCAATTTCTTCATTTGGTACCTTAGATTTTAGCATCTAGTTGGAGTATTGAAGTGGGAACAAGTTAGTTTTGGGTTCAAGGAGCTAAGGTAAGCTTGTGGTATAGTTTATTCTTGGTTTATGATGTTGGGAAATCATGGGTTTGTTGATGGTGTTGGTTTTATGGATTTATTGGTATGGTTGTTTGATTATTAGGTTATTGATGGTGCAATATATGGTTTATTGTTGTAGGTTTTCTACCAAGAGATTAGATTCAAGGTTTCCAAGTGTTGTAAGTGGAATTCATTTCCTTGTGCTCACATGATAATATATGTATTGTGTTTCAATGGATTTAACATGTTATTCCCTTCCATTTGATTCATGCTATGTATTTATACACTTTGTTGTATATTAGAGGCATTTTATGTCTCAATTACGTCAAAGGGAATACAAAAGAATAGAGTATTCAAAGTGTTTGATTTAATGCCAAAGAGAGAGTTCAAAATGATTTATTGGATTGATAGATACATAGTCAGATATTGCATGCAATTAGTTGATCAACGACCATAGGCTTATATCCCTACAGAGTATCGATTCATATCTATGGGATATAGGTACTGAGACAGAGATACTATCTAGATATCAATCCAACAGAGAAAAGAGAAATACCATCGTTATTGCTATTCATGCTATGATATTTATGTTTCAGAGTTGATGATATTTAATGTTTTCAGAGTCATGTTTTACAGAGTATGATATGTATCCATTGCTATGTAAGATTTCCACTTTCTGAGTTTTATACTCATTTCAGTTATTTCATGTGACGCAAATAAGATCGACTAGCCGAGACGTTGATTGGGGCCGGAGTCATATGCATAAGAGAAGGAAGGAAGAAGACTATTTTGATAGAATTTTGGACATGATCACAAAAATGATATTTTGTATTTTGTTGCATCATTTTATTGATCATGTAGATACTTTTGATTATATATTGAAATGTATTTTGAATCCTTCTTCCCTTCAAGTAAAATTTTAAATTCCGCTGCTATTTTTTTAAAACCGGTAAGAGGTGTTACATAAATTGTCACACCCTTACTCTATACTTAGCATAATTACCATAATCAAAATAGGCTTTGAATGATATAACTATAGTATGAAGCAAATCAAACAAGGGGCATCACTTTGACGGTTTACAAAAATTTTGGCATGATGTCCCTATATTTTGTATGCACTAACAACTCAAGCAACAACAATAACACATACATATAATCGTATTCTGACATACAAAACATATTTTGTATCATAATATACATAGACAAAAACATCATAAAACATGTTTCAAACCATGACATCAAATTCATTACAATATATATGCGGAAGCTATACAATAATAAGTCTCGGTTCTTGTCGAGGTGAGGCACTTCACAAACATCCATTGGCGAACCGGCATCCTATGTATCTTCATTACCTGATCTTGTAATACATTAGCTACGTGAGTTTATAAAACTCAATAAGTTGGCACTTGTACGTCAACAACAATGAATCTTTAAACCATGTCATATCATATCATATATTCATGTTCATTTTTATACTTGAGCCTCATTAGTTGACTTATACTACCATGCTTGCTTTATTATATAGCTACTACTGTGTTGGACGTCAGGGAGCAACCTTTGGCAACCCCACGCCCCATGAACATAGATTGGCCAATAGCTTTGGTGGACTTAAAACAACCCATGATGTCAAAAAAGCTCTATATCATGTAAAATCAGTCATTTTCTTTTCATGTACATGTTCCGGTTCATGTTCATAACATAGCACCCATCATCAATATTCATGAGTTTCTTACATATTTAATACATCACAATGGAATATGGTGCTATGTTTTCATCAATAAGATACTAACAATGTACATATAGCAATTGTAATGCCCGAGATTTTTATTATTTTAATCCGGAATGATTCGTGGATAAATTGATGTGATTATAGACGGAACGGATTAGACCGGGAAAGACGAGAAAAT
Organism: Primulina eburnea; assembly: GCF_022965805.1. Taxonomy (NCBI): domain Eukaryota; kingdom Viridiplantae; phylum Streptophyta; class Magnoliopsida; order Lamiales; family Gesneriaceae; genus Primulina; species Primulina eburnea. Next base: position 21,114,543 of record NC_133104.1, on the reverse strand, counting down.
ATATGAAATGTGCGAGGAACAGTAGCCCTCACGCATATGCGCGGTACTGATGCGTGCATATACGCGAAGTGAGTAGAGTACCTCGGGCATATGCGCAAAGTGAGTGTGCGCATATGCGCGAGCTGTGCAAGCCGAGTCCAGAGAGCCTCGCGCATATGCGCGAAGCTGTGGCGCGCATATGCGCGAGCTGCTGGGAAGACACGCGCCGAGACATATTGTCTCGCGCATATGCGCCGAGGAGGGTCGCGCATATGCGCGAGACGTGTTGCATGTAGGATAAGCCATTTGCCTTAATGCATGTTACGTATATGTATTTATATAAATATATACATCCTTCAATTCTTGAAAAAACAAGAAACGAGAGCTCCCGGAGAAGAATTACGTTCAATTCGATTTGTGAGAAATTCGTCTGTCTGATTATGAATCCGACTTCGGTACTGTGTTCCTATCGACGTAGACTACAACTGGACGTAAGTTTTTCGACGTTTTGATATGATTTGAAATTATGGTATTGTCAGAATCTGATATGATTCATATATGATGTTTTTGTCATGTTAAACATCGTATAATCGAAACGGGACTGAAGAACAAATACCATATGAAATTATTATGAATTTCGGAGTTGATTTGATATAAGAATTGAGTTGTTATTGATTATGAGATATTGGAATTGATATCTGACTGATATAATAGGGCTGGGTATATTGAGATTTTGTCATTATGCCGTTGAAACGGAATTTGATTGGATTCTGATTATATCCCGTAGTGATTTGAACGGGTATTGATATCGTACTCCTTGATATTGTCATTGCCAGATTGATATTGACAGGCTTTGAGTTCGAGATTTTGACAGAGTAACAAAACGAAATGTATAAATTAATGTTGAGTTGGGATTGCACAACTCGAGTGAGGTTTGACTCGAGTTTCCATAAATCACATACTTTAGTTTATTGCATTGATATTTGCAATTAATGATATTGATGTGTGTTGTCTATTGATTCATAGACAATGTATGTATTGAGTCATAGACTAATTCGTCTAGCTATCGGCTGATTCGCCTAGTCTGTGGCTGATTCGTCTAGTCATTGGCTGATTCGCCCAGACACTAGATATATGAATTATATCGATGCCGTTTAGGAGTTGATTCATTCCTATCGACTGAGATTCGATATATTTTTCAATATCCAGACATTGGGATCCCTAAATTAGGAATGAGTCGTGTCTGAGTTTGAGTGTGATTCATTGCTTGATATTGATTTATGTTTCTGATTTGATACATGTTATGAATATCTGTTATTTGCTTTTATATTGTGTATATGATTGCATGTATACATTGTTTATACTGGGTTGTATTTGATGCGATTCTTCAAACACGAAAAGCAAACGCGCCCAAAATCCGAGTCACGCCCTCGATTCGATGGAATAAAGAAACGGTTGTGTTTTCCCGATCTTTGAAACAAGTAATGGATAGGTGTGATAATCGCCTCTAGATCACGCGGTCTAGCAACAATTAATCAACGAGAGAAACAATCGCATTTCAAGAGAACCTCCAAAGAACCCGCCCTTGGCAACCCTCGTGAAAATCGATCGACAAACGCCACAAAAGATAATTCTTTTGATAAGTTTGATTTGATACAACACAAAAGTTATAACGAAACTTAAGCTTGTGTTGAAAGAATTCTCAAAGGAATTTTCATAAACTCAATATTGAACAAAATTTGTTTACAATGAATGAAAATTAGTCTATATATTGATACCAAATCACAAAGATATGAAATCTAGTTACCTAACTAATTAAAACTCTAAATTAGGAAAAAATATCTCGCCAAAACATATAGGACACGGACCCCGTGTATGCCTCCGGATGTGGGTCCGTGTACACTCGGCCAAAATATTCTCCGGGAAACAAAGGACACGGACCCCATGTAGACGTCCGGAGCAGGGTCCGTGCAGACTCGGGAATTCGCCTTCTCGACTGTACTGGGCACGGACCCCGTGTGCAGGTCCGTGCTTGGGTCCGTGCAGCCTCGGTCTTTTTAACAATGCTTGAATAATGTCCTTTGGCTTTTCCCACGCACTCCCATGCATCACGAGACCTACTTCCTTGCTTATCAATCCTTGTAGGGCCTCTTTGAACTTCCTTAGCCGTCCTTTGAACGCCATGCCCGGCCAAATTCACATCATACTCCCCTTCTTCAAAAATATTTGTCCTCAAATCTTGCCCTCCTACACAAAAACGAAGCAAGTTAGTAATAACAAGGATGATATTATCAACATTCTTACCTTTAAGCTCAAGTTTGTAGACTTTATCATTTGCTCTCTCCTTCAGCACTAGGTTGTAGATGCCACCGCTCACACGCGCCATCAACGCCTCGATTCCTAACTCCATGGCAACATTCACTATCAACTCATCAACATCAATATATACCAAATAATAAGTGACATGAAATGATAAAATACAATTAAGTATCACAAAAATTAAATTCATCCCCTTCTTAGACCTAGTCAACACAAAAATGAAATCCATACAAGTGTACGACCATAGCTCACTAGGAATAAGACATAGTTTGTAATGACCCGAATTCTTATTTTGAATGAAATATTAATTAAGAGATAATTAATGAGTTGTTAATTTAAGTATTATTAAGGATTAATAATTCGGGATCAAGTTGTTGGTATCCACCGAATTTTAAATGGATAACCCGACCTACTTCGGACTACATTATCTCGAGAAATCCAACTAGACCAATGAGATTCCGACACGTGGCAGATAAGATTGGTTCGGATTTTCTGAAATAGTCCGGATGCAGCCTATAAATGGAAGCCGATTCTTTTGTTTCCTTCACCGCATTCTTCAGAGAAAGTGCTAGTTTTACCATAGTTTCTAGTCAGTTTCTAGGGCACTTTGGTGTCGGGAAGTTTCGGAGCTAGTGTCGACTCGAGGAGGGTCGGTGAACTGAGATCGAGACATCATCAGCGAGCTGACGACGGACGCAGGTATAATCCTAAATCCTTAGATAGTGATTTAAGGATAATAGGGAGATCTTTGTAGCATGTTTGATCTGGTTTGTTAGTGATTTCATTATGTTGGTATTGTCTAGGTTCAGAGCTTTCTGTCAGATTGTTTTAGTGAGGTACGTGATGTACTGACTGAGATATCCAAGCGTAGTATACACACTTATATGATGCATATTTATCTGTTGCATGATACATGTTTTACTGCTTTGGCATATTATGCATGACATATCATGTTGAGCCTGATATCTTTTGAGATATACCTCGTTTGTTGGGGCCGCTCAGCCCTATTCTGTATTGTGGACGATGGGGCATCGAGAGATACAGTGTCCGACGGGACCCGCGGGCTCTGATGACCTGGACATTGCAGGTCCACGTCTTGATGATGAGTGTGGGAGCCTAAACATGCCTAGGGCAGATCAGAGACTACACACTCAGGCGCCTCTAGACTGAGCATGAGATACTTGACTTGATCCTTGATATCCGAGCATATTGCATTTTGCATGCATCATATCAGTTTGTATACTCGTACATTCTCGTATTGGGCGATTTTCGCTCACGTCCTTGTTTTCATCTTGGGCACCCCATTCCACGGGGCAGGTCTTAGGTTGGACGGTTCGGACGACCAGGGCAGTGGCTAGAGCAGTTGGGTTTTCGGTGGTGATCCAGTGGAGGTTTTCTGTGGTTTATCGTTTTCTCGTTCAGGGTTATGTTTTGTATTTGTTATGGTTGTATTAATGTTTAAGACTGTCGTTATTTTGTTTTCATTTGGGTTGTAAGATGATTAAGTATTTGGTTTCCGCTGTTTAACTGTTGGTATTAAGTTTAATGTTGTATGTTTATTACTCTGTTTAGTAGTGGCTCGGGTAAGGGCGCTACATAGTTCATGCATGACATAAGAGTCTATCCCAAATGTCAATCTCTTATATGAAATGCATGTTTCACAATCCCACTCAACATACCTCTTCATCTGCAACCACCACATATAATCATGCATTTTATCAATGATGAAATCATAACAATATGCATCACTATCACGTAACTCACGCAATGAATATAGAATAAAGAATTTATTCTCCTTGAAATTGTACTCATTATGCACATAAAAATTATTATATTCATTCATGCTATTTCCAAAGCCATCATCAAACAAATATGAATCATGCAAATAGAACATGCTATATGTACTATCCAAGTAATCATTTAACACAATACAAGAATTTAATTCTAATGCACTCAAGTCGTTGACATGCCAAAGCCTCATCAATTTGACAAACTCTGAACACTCAAAATAAATAACATCTGAATTTAATTCGTGCATTATATCATCATTCTCCAATTTACGACTCCTAGGGACAAAGGTTAATTCACCGTTAGACCATTTAGACAACTCACTCTCAACTCTCTCACCAAACTCTTGGGTACAACACAACAATGAAATAAGATAAGAACGAAAGTCATACCTCATGGTTGTTGCGTTGGCAACTAACCTTACCTCCTTGCGATCGTGCTTGCATTCGTGCGGCTCAGCCCATCGGGTTCTCCCTTCAACAAGACCCATTTGCCTCCTCGTCATGACAACTCCAAGATCCTGCAAATAAGAAATGGCAATGCTCGGGATTGAACCGGCTATATCATCACAATATGGATAAACGACTTTGTACAAAGGTACATGAAATGGTTTATGTGAAAGGGATCGATATACGGTGTTCAAAATCGCAACGGAAGCACAAAAATGTTTTCAAAACATGAAAACCGAAATTTTGGTATAAAAATTTTTCAAAATTGAACACCATGTACTAGTTGTGCAAACATATACAAAAATCTCAACTTTCAAGCATAGGGTGTTGAGAAAATTACCTATCAATCACAAGGATTGATTTTATGGCTCCAACTAAGGTGTAAACACCTTAGCTCTTGAAGGTAGACAATCTACAAGCTCCTCCTCCAAATCCTTGAATCTTTCCTTCAAAATAAGGCCCACCACCAACTAGGTAAATCCCCTCTTAATTTGCACTAGAAAATTAAGAAGATTTTTCAAAGAGAAGACTTTTATTCTCCAACACTTGAAGAACAAAAGAGAGAAGAAAATTGAGAGAAAAAGAGACACACAATTTCGGCCAAGGTGTATGGAATGAGGAGGAGAGTTGAGTCTTGGGGTTGCAAAAAGTTAGATACAAAAGTTGTATGCCTTTGCAATTTTTTTTAATCAAAAGTATTCAAGACTCTTCACCTCCCAAGCATGCAAACCCTAGCATGTCTCACATATATTATATGGTTTTTAACACATTAAAAACCATGGACTAAATTTTAATTATCTCAAACATATTTGAGATTAATTAAATACTACTTGAATTTATTCAAGTCCCACTAGTTAAATAATTATTTTAATTGAGCTCTACAAGACTCAATATTATTTAATTAATTCAACACTTGAATTAATTTTAATTATTTAGACTCTACTAGGTGTACTAGTGTTTAATTAATTCAACACTTGAATTAATTTAATTTAGTCCCCAATAATGTTTATGAAAATCACAATTTTCAACTACATTATTTACTTGGCCAAATTTTAATCTAGGAACACTTTCATAAATTAAAATTTATATTTCTCTCATAGAAGTCATACTTCTATTTTTCTTTACGCTTATAAACACATTTATAAGCTGTTCAACACATTGAACCATTTTCTCCTTTATAGAAGTCAAACTTCTAATTTTACTTACGCTTATAAACTCCTTTATAAGCCGTTCAACACATTGAACTATTTTCACTTCTCATCGGGATTTACCAAGCTAGTACTTGTGTGGCCCTCAATGGTTCATTGATACAACTAGCCGTGGGTTCACATCTCCATGTGATTCGGACTAAACATGTCCTTATTCGAGCATACCCCAATTGCTCCATTCTTACTTATCAACTCCTTGATAGTAAGAACGTCAGAACTCAAGTCTGATAGTACCCAACCAATCACGTTAAACGCCTAGCAGCATCGCTTACGTGATTCCCTAGGTATCACATGATAGTGCCTGCAAGAACCATTCAATTATGGTTAGCGTACAGTACGGTCCCTTCAACTCATATATCCCGATCGATTCGACAACCATTGGTTTATCGAGAGTTGTCAATGAATCGATACTATGTGTCATGTCGTAGTTCCATCGATGGTGTAATCTATGAAACACCTTTCATAATTACAACCATACTCTGGCCAGAGATTTCGATCTACATACACATGATAACACATAGGATATCCATACCCGAAGGTAAGCGGTGAATCCCCGACTACAATGCATCGACTCCTATGTGTTTCGACAGAACACCCAACCTTGCCACCTGATGACCCCATGAGAGTCGGTAAACAAGTCAAAGTGTAATTCTAGCACATAGAGTCTCAATGTTGTCCCGGGTCATAAGGACTAATTCTGTACAACCATAAACCAGGACTTTTCCACTCGATAAGTGAGAACCACTTGGAAAGTCCTTTTATGGAGGGTTGTTCAGTGCACTCTACAAGGAGCACCTATCTGCATGTTCGGACATCACAATGTCCCCTACCAATGAAACATGGTACTCACATCGCAGATACTAGTCTCTAACTCGAGCGGCCTATATCCTTCTTAGTGGCGGCTGAATCGACTAGGAACCGTTTAGAATATACAGTATTACAAATATGAGTTTCATGATACTCATCATATGAGCATCTCATATTCTTTCTACTATTTGTATATTCAAGGGCTTTATCTATGCAGCTAGCATGGGTATACAGATAAAGATTTGCCAAAATAATAACTTCAAATATTATTAAAATAAAGACTGCTTATACATAGAGTTTCATTGTGAACACTCGGCCAACACTTGGCTCGACGGGCACCTACTCTAACAATCTCCCACTTGCACTAGAGCCAACTACCCATATGCTTAAAACCCATTGATTCGCGATGCTTGTCGAATAATGGTCCAGGTAAAGGCTTAGCTAGTGAATCAACAACATAATCTGCGGAGCCGACTTTGTCAATAGACACTACTCTTCTTTCCACAATCTCTCCGAGGATGTGGTACCTTTTCAATACTTGTTTGGATTTCTGATGAGACCTAGGCTCCTTTGCTTGAGCTATAGCTCCCGTGTTGTCACACAACACCGGGATAGGAGCAATTCCATTAGGAATGACGTCCAACTCTTGGACGAAATTCCTTATCCAAACAGCCTCTCTTGCTGCATCTGATGCAGCAATGTATTCGGCCTCTGTGCTGGAATCCGTAATATTTTCTTGCTTGGAACTCTTCCAAGAGACAGCAGCACCGTTGAGCATGAATACGAAACTAGAGGTTGACTTCGAGTTATCGATATCGCTTTGGAAGCTAGAGTCGGTATAGCCTTCCAATTTCAGTTCTTTACCCCCATAGACCAAGAACAACTTATTGGTCCTTCTCAACAACTTGAGGATGTCTTTCACAGCTTTCTAGTTGTGGAAGACCGGGGTTCAATTGATATCTTTTCACTACACATAGTGAAAACGCCACGTCAGGACGTGTAGATATCATCCCATACATGATGTTACCAATTGCCGAAGCATACGGAATGCGTGTCATCGTCACTATCTCTGCATCAGTCTCAGGAGACAGACTTGGATAGGGACACGCCATGACACATTGGTAGATGTCCTCTCAAGGACGCATCCATCGAGAACCGCTTCACGATGGTATCATGTATGTGGACTGGGTGAGACCAAGCCATCTTTTCGATCTATCTCAATAGATCTGTATCCCAATACAAAAGATGCTTCACCCAAGTCCTTCATCGAGAACTTACTCGCTAACCATATCTTTGTTGATTGCAACATTCCTACATCATTCCCAATGAGTAGAATGTTATCAACATATAACACCAGGAATGTCACAACACTCCCACTGACCTTCTTATACACATAGGGTCCCTCATGATTCTTAGTAAATCAAACTATTTGATTGTACTGTCGAATCTGAGGTTCCAACTCCTAGATGCCTGCTTTAGATCATAAATAGATCTCTGAAGTTTGCATACTATATGCTCACTTCCAATAGATGTAAACCCTTCAGGTTAAGACATGTAAATAACTTTCTTAAAATCCCCATTTAAGAAAGTTTGTCTTGACATCCATCTGCCATATCTCATAGTCATACTATGCAGCTATGGCTAATAAAATCCTTATGGACTTGAACATTGCGATTGGGAAAAGGTTTCCTCAAAGTCAACTCCTTGTCTTTGAGTACATCCTTTTGCCACCAATCGCGCCTTGAAGGTCAACACCTTCCCATCCTCCCCAAGTCCCTGTGGGAACAGTTCCCACAGGTGGATCAACAAGATCCTACACTTGGTTCGAATGTATGGAATTCAACTCAGATTCCATTTCTTCAAGTCACTTGGATGAATTGGCATCAGATAACGCTTCCTTGAAGGTCCATGGATCACATCCATGGTTAGGCTCATCATGGCCTTCTTCAAGAAGCTGACCATACCTCATAGGTGATCTCGAGACTTTCTCTTATCTGCTAGGAGCTTGTATCTCCTCTCTTGGCTCATCGGGTGTGGGTTCTATAATTGTGGGTTTCTCTCGAACTCCTTCGAGTTCTATCATCTGCCTTTTTCTATCCAATAGAAAATCCCTTTCCAAAAAGGTTGCATTCCTAGAAACAAACACTTTTGTTTCTTGGGGATGATAGAAATGATATCCAACTTAATTCCTTGGATATCCCACAAAGTAACATAAAATGGATCAACAATCCAATTTATCTCCCACTTACCTGCTTCACATAAGCAGGGCTCCCCATATTCTAAGATAAGAATATTTGGGAGGCTTACCCATCCATATCTCATATGGTGTCTGCCTTTGAATGGACATTTAATGGAATATCTTTTAATTTTAAGTTATAGAGATCGTTTTCAAGTTCTCAAGTACCAATTAAACATTCATTCTTGTAAATGTTGCAAACACCTTTGCTAAGTAAACAAGAATATCCATCTTTATCACAATAGAAATGGAAATAATGTTTTTTCATCAAAAAGGTACAAACAAACATCTCTTAATTAACTTAAAACTATTGTTCAACAATAAGTAAACATCTCTTAAGGTCTTGGCAGCAACTCTTGCTCCATTGCCCATCCTCAAGAAGGTCACACCTTCCTTAAGCTTCATACTTCTTCCCATCACCTGTAACCCATTACAGAGATGTGAGTCACAACCGGTATCTAATACCCAAGAAGTAGAGTTAATTAAAATGTTTACTTAAATTTAGAACATACCGTTTCCAGAACACTTCTGGGCAAGATATTCTTTGCAATTTCGCCTCCAATGTCCAGGCTTCTTGCAGTGATGACAAACATCACCAGTCTTGTCAGCCTTAACTGGTCTGGCTGCCACAACGGGATTCGGAGATTGCCTCAACAAGGGCTCGTTCTTCTCGGGACATTGGAAAGAACTCTTCTTTCCATTCCCATGTGGATCAATCTTCGTACCAGATGAAGAACCCACATAAAGAACCGATTTCTCTTTCTTGATAGTGGACTCAAAGGTAACAAGCATGTTTACCAACTCCTCAAGGGTCGGTTCCATCTTGTTCATGTTGAAGTTCACCACAAAAGGATCAAATGAGCTAGGCAGCGATAACAGCAACACGTCCGTGGTCAACTCCGAAGGCAAGATCAAATCCATGCCAATGAGCTTGTCCACGAGCCCGATCACCTTTAAGCCATGCTCATGGACCGAGGCCCCATCTCGCATGCGCAAAGTGATCAGCTCCTTGACGGTAGCATGCCTTAGAGGTCGTGTTTGCTCACCAAAGAGCTCTTTGAGATGCAAATGAATGTCAGCAGCACTCTTTGCACCCTCAAAACGCCTCTGAAGCTCATCGTTCATAGAAGTCAGCATATAACACCTGGCTATCAAGTCATGGTCACACCATTCCTTGTAAGCCTGCAATTCCTCAGGATTGCAGTCAGTCGGAGCCTCAACAGGGGGCGACTGAGTTAGTGTATATGTTACCCTTTCCGAATTCAAGACGATTTTTAGGTTTCTTAGCCAAGTGAGGTAATTAGGTCCGGTTAACATGTGTTTGTCGAGTATTGCAGATATCGGATTGCGAATCGAAGACATTGTCAAAATTTGTACTGAAAAGTAAAACAGATAAATGTTGATGACTATTTAAAATATTTGGTAAGATATAAAGTATGGACTTTAACTTTATAAATATTTACTCCCACTGTTTTGACATTTTTCACTACCCTCTAGTGAAAACGGGAAACTCCTTTCCTCAGTAGGTACGTAAGGTCCAATTAGCGAATTATGATCCCGAATAATATCAGCCAATCACAATTCCTAAAAGGTAGTTTCCAATTGCATCACAATGCAACCCTTAACGTAAACTTTTGTCTCACGTTTGATTAGGACCCAATAATATGACGTCGTTCATCTTCACGTGTCAAGCCTTACCCATCGATGTTGAACCTTAATGGACGGTCGCCATGAGTTCCCTCAATAATATGAGCCGAAATCATGGGAGTTCCATGTAGTTCACATCACCATGTCAATGGATGTCACAGCTTTCCGGCACCCAGGGCCCCCCCAATAATATGAGCCGAGCCCCGAGTACGGGTAGCGTTCATCATGCACCCATTGTCGATGGAAGACAAGGAAATTATAAACAAATTTATAATTCCCCTTTTCGGGCTTGATATTAATTTTGAATCTTATTCAAAATGAGGGTTTTTAATTTTGAAAGGTCTCATCATTAATTTTATTTTAAAAGCTCGCCATGTTTGATCGTATGTTTGCCGGATTCATGCAACTTTGTTATTATAATAATAATAACGCACATACTCATTATTTATAACATATCATGCATATATCATAAATAGAAAACAATACAAGGATGATCAATCGCCCCAAAACTAATGGCCCGTGTGAGCCAAACACGGGCCTAGGTCCAATCCTAGGGTAAATGCACGGGATGCAATGCAACTAAATTATTACATTAGCATCCAATATTACATGTCTTCGATCTTCATAATCACCAAGGCCACCATCTTCCAATCTTGATCTTCCCCTATTCTAATATTTACAAATAAATATCCATGGCACATAGGGATACATCTTATGGGGTGGGAACGGGCCATAAACCAAGCCCACTTTAAAAATTGATAATTATTACAATCATACAACACAAATATCCTAGCATACACCTAGCAAATTGGGCTTGGGCTTTTGATCATCCTTCATGCATAATATCACATATCATACACCATCAATTAATTATCACTATAATTAATTGATCCAATATTATATATCTTGATCCAATCACTAACCGCCACGATTATAAACTAAATTAACAAAGTATACAAACACCTTTGTCTACTTTCCAATTAATTTATTTATAACCGAATTTCTTATAAATCACAATTTACTATAAATAATTAAAGTCCAACTTCAATTATTTATTTTATGAGAAAGATTTGCAACTTTTGTAATTTTAAACTTAAGGGCCCAAAAACTTATTTTTCACCAAAAACATTTTGGCCCATTTAAAATTCACAAATATGTTGACCATCTAATGGCCCAACAACTCAAGGCCCATGACACTTTGATATTCCAAAACACTTTTGGAAACCCTAGTCGTCATCGCCGTCGCCGGAGTTCCGTCGCCGGATTCCGGCCAACATTCCGGCCAACATGCAAAAAAAATTTTTTTTTTATTATTAAACTTTAGGGGCTGTTCGGGCAGCCCCTCGGGCTGCCCTTGCTGCCCAAAATGGGCAGCCCTCGGGCAGCCCGAGCTGCCCGAAACGGGCAGCAACATGCTGCCCGAAATTCCCCACAAGAAGGCCTCGGTTTTGTTGCAAATTTTCATCTCAAACGGTTAGAAATCGCCCTCAATATAATATCTTGTATATGTTGCACAAAAACTAGTAACCATAGCTCTGATACCACTTGAAAGGGATCGATATACGGTGTTCAAAATCGCAACGGAAGCACAAAAATGTTTTCAAAACATGAAAACCGAAATTTTGGTATAAAAATTTTTCAAAATTGAACACCATGTACTAGTTGTGCAAACATATACAAAAATCTCAACTTTCAAGCATAGGGTGTTGAGAAAATTACCTATCAATCACAAGGATTGATTTTATGGCTCCAACTAAGGTGTAAACACCTTAGCTCTTGAAGGTAGACAATCTACAAGCTCCTCCTCCAAATCCTTGAATCTTTCCTTCAAAATAAGGCCCACCACCAACTAGGTAAATCCCCTCTTAATTTGCACTAGAAAATTAAGAAGATTTTTCAAAGAGAAGACTTTTATTCTCCAACACTTGAAGAACAAAAGAGAGAAGAAAATTGAGAGAAAAAGAGACACACAATTTCGGCCAAGGTGTATGGAATGAGGAGGAGAGTTGAGTCTTGGGGTTGCAAAAAGTTAGATACAAAAGTTGTATGCCTTTGCAATTTTTTTTAATCAATAGTATTCAAGACTCTTCACCTCCCAAGCATGCAAACCCTAGCATGTCTCACATATATTATATGGTTTTTAACACATTAAAAACCATGGACTAAATTTTAATTATCTCAAACATATTTGAGATTAATTAAATACTACTTGAATTTATTCAAGTCCCACTAGTTAAATAATTATTTTAATTGAGCTCTACAAGACTCAATATTATTTAATTAATTCAACACTTGAATTAATTTTAATTATTTAGACTCTACTAGGTGTACTAGTGTTTAATTAATTCAACACTTGAATTAATTTAATTTAGTCCCCAATAATGTTTATGAAAATCACAATTTTCAACTACATTATTTACTTGGCCAAATTTTAATCTAGGAACACTTTCATAAATTAAAATTTATATTTCTCTCATAGAAGTCATACTTCTATTTTTCTTTACGCTTATAAACACATTTATAAGCTGTTCAACACATTGAACCATTTTCTCCTTTATAGAAGTCAAACTTCTAATTTTACTTACGCTTATAAACTCCTTTATAAGCCGTTCAACACATTGAACTATTTTCACTTCTCATCGGGATTTACAAAGCTAGTACTTGTGTGGCCCTCAATGGTTCATTGATACAACTAGCCGTGGGTTCACATCTCCATGTGATTCGGACTAAACATGTCCTTATTCGAGCATACCCCAATTGCTCCATTCTTACTTATCAACTCCTTGATAGTAAGAACGTCAGAACTCAAGTCTGATAGTACCCAACCAATCACGTTAAACGCCTAGCAGCATCGCTTACGTGATTCCCTAGGTATCACATGATAGTGCCTGCAAGAACCATTCAATTATGGTTAGCGTACAGTACGGTCCCTTCAACTCATATATCCCGATCGATTCGACAACCATTGGTTTATCGAGAGTTGTCAATGAATCGATACTATGTGTCATGTCGTAGTTCCATCGATGGTGTAATCTATGAAACACCTTTCATAATTACAACCATACTCTGGCCAGAGATTTCGATCTACATACACATGATAACACATAGGATATCCATACCCGAAGGTAAGCGGTGAATCCCCGACTACAATGCATCGACTCCTATGTGTTTCGACAGAACACCCAACCTTGCCACCTGATGACCCCATGAGAGTCGGTAAACAAGTCAAAGTGTAATTCTAGCACATAGAGTCTCAATGTTGTCCCGGGTCATAAGGACTAATTCTGTACAACCATAAACCAGGACTTTTCCACTCGATAAGTGAGAACCACTTGGAAAGTCCTTTTATGGAGGGTTGTTCAGTGCACTCTACAAGGAGCACCTATCTGCATGTTCGGACATCACAATGTCCCCTACCAATGAAACATGGTACTCACATCGCAGATACTAGTCTCTAACTCGAGCGGCCTATATCCTTCTTAGTGGCGGCTGAATCGACTAGGAACCGTTTAGAATATACAGTATTACAAATATGAGTTTCATGATACTCATCATATGAGCATCTCATATTCTTTCTACTATTTGTATATTCAAGGGCTTTATCTATGCAGCTAGCATGGGTATACAGATAAAGATTTGCCAAAATAATAACTTCAAATATTATTAAAATAAAGACTGCTTATACATAGAGTTTCATTGTGAACACTCGGCCAACACTTGGCTCGACGGGCACCTACTCTAACATTATGCAAGCATAAGAAACTCTCAACCTCACTCTTTTCACTCTTTTGGGCCTTTAATTCATTTTTCTTTTCTTTTTCTTTGGCCTCTTTTGCATTTTCATCTTTTCTCTCTTTTTTCTTTTCTATGGCCATCTCACTCTTTTGATCACTCATTCTTTCGGCCATTTTAATTTTCTTTTCGCTCAATTCATGAAGTGTTAATTGAACCTCAAGGACTCCTTTAGGATTCAATTGGACAAGAGAAGCACAAGATTCTTCCAAACATGTATGCAACATATCTTCCTCTTGCCTACTCTCCTCCTCCATAGTAGACAACTTAAAAACTTCTTCACTACTCAATGATTCACTTTCCACAATGTGTTGTTCAACAGTACCCGTATCATCAACTAGTGAAGTACCATCATCATCAACTCTACTAACTACACCCTCATTCTCTACTTGAGATTCAAGCTCACCCACAACATCAACCTCCATTTGAGATTTAAGTTCAACTGGCGATTTTACTACGGCCACCTCCTCACGCGGACATTGGGTAATATCATGTCCAAACTCTAGACACCAAATACATTGAATATCATAAGTACTAAATTTTGAAATTTTAGATGTACCTTGATACCCATGCTTCGAGACAAACTTTGGTCTAGTCATGACCTTCTTCTTTGGCCTACCACTGCCTTTCTCTTCCAAGCTCGCCCGCCAAGTGGATGCCCATGAATCATCATACAAGCCATACTCATCTCTCCTACCACCGCTCATATTAAAGTGTGTTGGAGCAAATTGCTTCCTCATCACCATTTTAATCTCATCCAAAGTAACTATAGGGTCATCCCCACATCGTCTCCTACGCAATACTAACTTATCCCACCAAGTCGTAGCATAGTCGGTAAACTCACTGCAAGCTCGTCTTACCTTCATTGCTTCAGTATAATCATCCCGGCTCTCAAATACACACTCCATTTTCTCTTCCCACTCAAGGTATGCCTTTGGATCGGCTACCCCACCGAAAGATGGAATTTTCATCTTTGTGCCACTCAGCCTATACCCTTCCCGGCTTCTATACCCCTTATCCTCATCAGGTCGCCTATCATAATGACGATCCACGTGCAACAGCCTATTTCCTCCAAATCCACTACCTCGCCTCTTCTCATTAGCAATACCATCAAGCCTATCCAACCTTTCATGTAAAGGCTTAAGCTCCTTCTCCCACATTTTATCAAACCCCTTCAACATTGTTTGGAATTGACGTTCGTCAACCATTATACCTGCAAGAAAAGGTTAGTAGAATAAATAAATTTCCTCACCACAAATTCTCACTGGTCGCTCCAATGAAAAATTCACTCACACTCGTCTTTTTCCCTCACCACAAAACCTCACAAATCACTCCAATGAAAATTTCACTCCCCTCAAATATTTTCACTCCAGTGAGAATTCTCAAGGGCGCTTAAGTCTCGTGGCTTCTGAAAAGGGATCGGTTACGGTGACCGGAAGCGCAACGGAAGTTTAAAAATCGAATTTTACAAGAGATATTTCGGCCACCCCATATCTTGTGTAACAAATACAAAAACACCAAAATGACATTCATAGTGTGTTTAGAAATAGTTACCTATCAACCTCTTAAGGATGATGATGGCTCCAACCAAGTTGTAAACAACTTGGCTCTTGAATGGATTGAAGATCTACAAGCTTCCTTGGACTCCTTTCTTTCCTTCAAATTAGGCCCACCACTTGCAAACTAGAACCCCTCTTATTTTGCACTAGAAAAATAAAAGGATTTTTCAAGGAGAAGTATATTTCTTCCTCAACACTTGAAGAGAAAAATGAGAGAAAAACTTGGTGAAATTATTCTTCAATGTTTCGGCCACTTCATGCTTCAATGGGGGGAAGGGAGACTAGCCTTGGTAGTGTAAAAAGTTGTTGTTGACATGTGTGACACATGTCTTGAATATTGAGAAAGTTGTCTCCCAACTCTTCAGCTCCCATGCATGCAAGTCTTATTTGATTTTTAACAATTAAAAATCCATGGACTTATTTTTAATTATCTCAAACATATTTGAGACTAATTAAACATTACTTGAATTTACTCAAGTCACTAGTTGAATAATTATTTTAATATTGGGCTCTACAAGACCCAATATGATTTAATTAATTCAACACTTGAATTAATTTAATTATTTGGACTCTACTAGGTCCACTAGTGTTTAATTAATTCAACACTTGAATTAATTTAATTTAGTCCATAATAATAATTATGAAAATCACAATTTTTAAATACATTATTTATTTGGCCAACTTTTAATCTAGGAACACTTCCATAAATTAAAAGTCAATTTTCTATCATAGAAGTCATACTTCTATTTTATTTATGCTTATAAACTTATTTACAAGTCGTTCAACACATTGAACAATTTTTCTTCTCAACGGGATCTAGAAAGCTAGTACTTGTGTGGCCCTCAATGGTTCATTGATACAACTAACCGTGGGTTCACATCTCCATGTGATTCGGACTAAACATGTCCTTATATGAGCATACCCCAATTGCTCCATTCTTACTTATCAACTCCTTGATAACAAGAACGTCAGAACTCAAGTCTGATAATACCCAACCAATCATGTTAAACGCCTAGCAGCATCGCTTACATGATTCCCTAGGTATCAAATGATAGTGCCTGCAAGAACCATTCAATTATGGTTAGCGTACAGTACGGTCCCTTCAACTCATATATCCCGACCGATTCGACAACCATTGGTTTATCGAGAGTTGTCAATGTATCGATACTATGTGTCATTCCGTAGTTGCATCGATGGTGTAATCTATGAAACTCCTTTCATAATTACCACCATACTCTGATCAGAGATTTCACACTACATATACATGAAAACACATAGGATATCCATACCCGAAGGTAAGCGGTGAATCCCCGACTACAATGCATCGACTCCTATATGTTTTGACAGAACACCCAACCTTGCCACCTGATGACCCCTTGAGAGTCGGTAAACAAGTCAAAGTGCAATGCTAGCACATAGAGTCTCAATGTTGTCCCGGGTCATAAGGACTAATGTTGTACAACCATAAACTAGGACGTTTCCACTCGATAAGTGAGAACCACTTGGAAAGTCCTTAATGGAGGGTTGTTCAGTGCACTCTACCAGGAGCACCTATTTGCATGCTTGGACATCACAATGTCCCCTACCAATGAAACATGGTACTCACATCGCAGATACTAGTCTCAAACTCGAGCGGCCTGTATCCTTCATAGCGGCGGCTGAATCGACTAGGAACTGTTTAGAATATACAGTATTCCAAATATGAGTTTCATGATACTTATCATATGAGCATCTCATATTCTTTCTGCTATTTGTATATTCAAGGACTTTATCTATGCAACTAGCATGGGTATACAGATAAAGATTTGTCAAAACAATAATTTCAAATATAATTAAAATAAAGATCGTTTATACATAGAGTTTCATTGTGAACACTCGGCCAACACATGGCTCCACGGGCACCCACTCTAACAATCTCCCACTTGCACTAGAGCCAACTACCCATATGCTTCAAACCCATTGATTCGCGATGCTTCTCGAATAATGGTCCAGGTAAAGGCTTAGTTAGTGGATCAGCAACATTATCTGCGGAGCCGACTTTGTCAATTGACACTTCTCCTCTTTCCACAATCTCTCGGAGGATGTGGTACTTTCTCAATACATGTTTGGACTTCTGATGAGACCTTGGCTCCTTCGCTTGAGCTATGGCTCCCGTGTTGTCACACATCACGGGGATAGGAGCAACTCCATTAGGAATGTAGTGACTCGTTCCAGAATCACCTACTAATCATAACTTAAGCATGCAAAATTAACATTTAAAACTGAATCAGGTAAACAGCGGAAAAACAATAATACAACCCAATCGAATCTGTAAGTACAAAATACTTAAACAACCAGATCGAACTAAATTCCAAGAACAAATACCAACAACTACAGGTCAACCTCTGCCAGCTCCCTGTCCACTCCCTCCTGGACCGTCTAACCTGAGACCTGCCCCATCGAATAGGGTGTCCAAAACAGAGATAAACCGAGGACGTGAGCATAAAACGCTCAGTACCGAAAGCATGAGTATACAAGACTATGACATGCATGTATGCAAAATGTACTGGATACCAGGATCTGGGTATATCGAAATACTGCTCAGACAAATGACGTCAAGGTATGTAGCACTCTGCGCCGTCGCACCAGGAGGTGGCTCCCATACCAAATGAACCTGTGGATATACCGGTGACCTGACCACCGTCGGCCAACGGGGTCCAACCATCCACAACAAATGAGGGCTGAGCACCCTCTCAACAGGCTATCTCAAAGATAATCAGGCTCAACATGATTATGCAAATGCCGCATAATAAACCATGCATCATATGACAGATAATAATGCAACATATAAACATGCAACACATAGTAAAGCATACTCAATCCTGCTATCTCGGATAGTACTTTTGTACCTCAAATCAGTAGATCCTAGCAATCAGCCCTAGAATCAAGCCTACAATCCAAGTGATACCATATCACTAAACCACATCTAAAAGCCTTAACTAGACTAATAGATACTCCCAAATCTCAAAGGGAACCCAGAACTATACCTGCGTCCGTAGTCAGCCCACTGATGCCGCTAGCCCCCAACTAGAGCACAGCTCCGCTACAAAACCAGTAGCTCCCCGCTAGTGCCCGAACCTCGGGAAAAGACTAGAAACCCATCAGAAACGACTAAAACGCTCTGGAACTCTCGGAATTGGCGAGTGAAAAGTGAAGCCTCGCGCTTCTATTTATAGACAACGATCGGACGATCCGTTCCACTTCGGACGATCCGAACCACTTCGGACGATCCAATCCGGTACTCTTCGGACGATCCGAACACTGATCGGACGATCCGAATCCCTGCATGTCTTCCACGTGTCCAGCCACCTGCATGTCTTCCACGTGTCCAGCCACCTGTCTTGGACGGTCCGAACTCTGATCGGACGATCCGAACCCTGACCGGAACTTCCGATCCCTGATCGGACGATCCGATCTCTGATCGGACGATCCGAACCATGATCGGTCCTTCCGATCCCACCGAAATAGAATTTATCCAATAATTAACTCAAATTAGGCATCGGGATACTACATTCTCCCCCTCTAAAAAGGATTTCGTCCGCGAAATCGAGTCTGAAGAATGACAATTCTGAACAACAATACATTCAACTTAAGAATGAATTACAACTGAAAGCACAACTGAAATTACAATCATAACTGAAGTACTACAACTAGAACAACTCTGGATGCTCTGACCGCATGCGACTCTCTAGCTCCCAAGTAGCTTCTTCAGTACCTCGGCGCTGCCACTGCACTAAGACAAGAGGAATAGTCTTATTCCGCAGTACCTTATCCTTCCGGTCTAAGATCGAAACCGGTCTTTCCACAAAAGACAAATCCGGATTCAGCTGAACTTCTGTTGGATGCAAAACATGAGACTCATCCGCTACGTATCGTCTCAACAAGGACACATGAAACACATTGTGAACACTAGACAGATACGGTGGCAAAGCTAATCTGTAGGCCAAATCTCCCACGCATTCTAAGATCTCAAAAAGACCAATGAATCTCGGAGATAGCTTACCCTTGAGTCCAAACCTCAGAATCCTCCGAAAAGGTGATACCTTGAGAAACACTTTCTCGCCTGCATCAAAATGAAGAGGTCTGCGCTTGGAGTTCGCATAACTTGCTTGTCGATCCTGAGCAGTCTTAATCCGCTGTTTGATCACAAGAACTTTGTCCATGGCCTGCTGAATCAATTCCGGACCCTCGACCTGTCGTTCTCCGACTTCCTCCCAGAACAAAGGAGTACGACAACGTCGACCATACAAGGGTTCAAACGGAGACATACCAATACTCCTATGAAAACTGTTGTTGTATGCAAACTCTATCAGTGGCAGATGATCCTGCCAAGCTGGCCCGAAATCCATCACACAAGATCTCAACATATCCTCAAGAGTACGAATAGTCCTCTCTGACTGACCGTCAGTCTCTGGGTGATATGCAGTACTCAGACTCAAGGTAGTGCCCAAAGCTTGCTGAAAGCTGCCCCAAAATCTAGATGTAAAACGAGGATCTCTGTCACTAACGATACTCACGGGCACACCATGAAACCGTACAATCTCCTGAATGTACAACCGTGCCATCCGATCGAAAGTGAAATCTCTGTTATACGGAAGAAAATGGGCAGACTTAGTAAGCCGATCCACTACCACCCAGATAGCATCTCTATTCCCCACAGACATAGGCAAGTGAGTCACGAAGTCCATCGTGATATGCTCCCACTTCCACTCCGGAATAGGAAGATTCTGCAATAACCCTCCAGGTCGTCGATACTCAGCCTTCACCTGCTGACAGACTAGGCACTTGGAGACATACTGATAAACATTACGTTTCATACCTTTCCACCAAAATCGAGTCCTCAAATCCTTATACATCTTGTTGCTCCCCGGATGAACACTCAACTTGCTACGATGAGCCTGGGATAAAATCTCCTCCCTCAAAGTGTCATCTTCCGGTACAACAACACGACCAGATAAACACAAAAGACCCTCGGACTGATAGTGGAATCCAGAAGTATTATCTCCATCAGCCAACCGAGCTAATTTCTGAACCTTAGAATCAGACATCTGAGCATCTCTAATCCGAGAATACAGAACTGGCTCAGACAAAATAGTAGCTACACGGATACCGTCGGTTCCCTTCCGATGCTTACAATTGAATCCCATCGAACAGAAATCCTGAATAATCTCAGATACAGCACAAGTCTGAAGAGCAGACAATCTCACCTTCCGACTAAGAGCATCGGCCGTGAGATTCGCAGATCCTGGATGATACTTGATCTCACAATCATAATCCTTGAGTAGATCCATCCAACGACGCTGACGCATGTTCAACTCAGCCTGAGTGAACAGATACTTCAAACTCTTATGATCAGTGAAAATCTCAAATCGCTCACCATACAGATAATGGCGCCAGATTTTCAAAGCAAAAACGATCGCTGCTAATTCCAGATCATGAACAGGATAGTTTTCCTCATGAGACTTCAACTGTCTCGACGCATAAGCAATCACATGCTCATTCTGCATCAGAACACACCCTAGTCCCTGCAAAGAAGCATCGGTGTAGACACTGAAACCACCAGATCCAGACGGTAAAGCCAAAACAGGCGCAGATGTCAAACGTCTGCGAAGTTCCAGAAAACTCTCTTCGCACTCTGATGTCCACTCAAATGAAACATCTTTCCGAGTGAGCTGAGTGAGTGGCTTAGCAATCTGAGAGAAGTTGACAATGAAACGGCGATAATACCCAGCCAATCCCAGAAAACTGCGGATCTCGGCTACTGTCGTTGGACGCGACCAGTTCAATACCGCTTCCACCTTGCTCGGGTCAACTGAAACTCCCTTGCTAGAAATGACATGACCAAGGAATACAACTCTGTCAGTCCAAAACTCACATTTACTCAACTTCGCATAAAGCTGATTCTCGCGAAGTGTCTGCAAAATAATCCTTAAGTGTTGTACGTGTTCTTGCTGATTATGCGAATAGATTAAGATATCATCTATAAACACCACAACAAACTTATCCAAGAAATCCCGAAATACCCGATTCATCAGATCCATAAAAACTGATGGTGCATTCGTCACCCCAAAAGGCATAACCAGAAACTCATAATGCCCGTACCGGGTCCTGAATGCAGTCTTCGATATGTCTCCCTGATGAACTCGAAGCTGATGATAACCAGACCTTAAATCAATCTTGGAATATACAGAGGTACCTTGCAGTTGATCAAATAAATCATCAATCCGTGGCAACGGATACTTATTCTTTATCGTAGCACGATTCAACTGCCGATAATCTATGCAGAGCCGCATAGAACCATCCTTCTTTTTGACGAAAAGAACTGGTGCTCCCCACGGGGACACACTGGGTCGAATATACCCCTTGTCAAGAAGATCTTGCAACTGCTGTTTCAATTCCTGCATCTCTGATGGAGCTAAACGATAAGGAGCTCTAGAGATTGGTGCCGTGCCTGGCACTAAATCAATGCCGAAATCCACTTCCCGAACGGGAGGAAAACCAGGAATCTCCTCGGGAAAAACATCCGGAAAATCGCAAACCACTGGAATGTCACTGATACCGACACTAACTGCGGACGAATCAATAGCATAGATAAGGTAGCCTTCCCCGCCCGACTCTAAAGCACGACAGGCTTTCAGAGCAGAAACCACAGGCATCGGGGGTCGCGCTCCCTCTCCATAGAAAAACCAACCGTCGCCCTCAATTGGACGAAACTGCACAAACTTCTGATAACAGTCCACAGTAGCTCTAAACACAGTCAGCACATCTATTCCCAGAATGCAATCAAAATCCTCCATCGCAAGAATCATCAAATTAGCAGTTAAAATATTTTCCTCAAATTCTAGAGGACAACCCAAAACTAGACGTTTAGCTAGCACCGAATGACCCATCGGCGTGGAAACAGATACCACAACGTCCAAAGAAGTGAAAGGTAACTTATGACGCTTAGCAAATCTCGCAGATATGAATGAATGCGATGCACCAGTATCAATGAGAACGTAAGCAGGTAATCCACATAATAAAAACACACCTGCGATAACTCTCTCGTTCTCCTCAGCCGCCTGATCCTGGTTAAGAGCAAAGACCTGCCCTTGAGTACGCGGTCGGAGGTTAGAACCTTGAGTAGACTGTCCCTGCTGTGGCCTCTGATGAACTGAAGCCTGAGAACCAGATCCTGATCCTCCGCCCGTCTGTGGACAATCTCTCTTCATGTGGCCCATCTCACCGCACTTGTAACAAGCACCCGCAACCTTGCGACAACGCTCCGTCGGATGATCCTTCCCGCAATTATGACACGGGCCTTTCTTCCTCCCAAAATGGTGAACTCCTCCAGATCCAGAGGAAGAAGAAGTAGATCCAGCCTTCTTAAATGTTTGGGCGCGGGGACCCAAAGAACTAGTAGGACGAGCAGACTGCATGGCTCGACCTCTCAGCAAACTGCCCTCAGCCTGGCGACATCGGTTCACAAGACCCTCATACGATGTCGGATCATCACAGACAACAACCCGATCATAAATCTCCTGATTGAGGCCCTGGAGAAAATGGTTATACTTGGCCATAGCATTATCACTGACATGTGGAACATACGGAAGCAACTCAAAGAACTTCTGTTGATACTCATCAACAGACAAACTCCCCTGTTTCAGATTGATCAACTCAATCGCCTTGGTCTGCAGAAGAGCTGGCGGAAAGTAAAGCAGCATGAAAGCGGCTCGGAAATCGGCCCAAAGAACTCGACCCTGCCGCTGAACTATCGGTGCAGA
This sequence comes from Primulina eburnea, assembly GCF_022965805.1. Lineage (NCBI taxonomy): Eukaryota > Viridiplantae > Streptophyta > Magnoliopsida > Lamiales > Gesneriaceae > Primulina > Primulina eburnea. The sequence goes on along the minus strand of NC_133104.1, from coordinate 21,090,957 downwards.
GGTAGACCTCCACCACTTACGCGCACCACCCTCCAGCAAGAAATCAAGGGTATCAATTTGCTGCTCCGCCGAGCACTGAAAAGTCTTGAAGCAGCTCTCCATCCTCTCAAGCCAATTCTCCGCAACATCCGGAGTCTCACCGCCCGAAAGAGGTTTCGGCCCCATCTGCAAGAACCGATGCATACTAAAACTCCGAGGCTCATCACGACGGTGTTGACGACGTTCTCGATGCTCTCGGCGACGCTCCCGATCGTCGCGGTCTCCCCAGCGTCCAACGCTGCCATGACTACTAGCATCGTCGTCATAACCAGACATCTCTCGCTACAAAAGTTACCAGAGATTAAACCCAAAAGAACAGTTCTAAATCCCAAAATCTCAATGCATGCTCTGATACCATAAATGTAGTGACCCGTTCCAGAATCACCTACTAATCAGAACTTAAGCATGCAAAATTAACATTTAAAACTGAATCAGGTAAACAGCGGAAAAACAATAATACAACCCAATCGAATCTGTAAGTACAAAATACTTAAACAACCAGATCGAACTAAATTCCAAGAACAAATACCAACAACTACAGGTCAACCTCTGCCAGCTCCCTGTCCACTCCCTCCTGGACCGTCTAACCTGAGACCTGCCCCATCGAATAGGGTGTCCAAAACAGAGATAAACCGAGGACGTGAGCATAAAACGCTCAGTACCGAAAGCATGAGTATACAAGACTATGACATGCATGTATGCAAAATGTACTGGATACCAGGATCTGGGTATATCGAAATACTGCTCAGACAAATGACGTCAAGGTATGTAGCACTCTGCGCCGTCGCACCAGGAGGTGGCTCCCATACCAAATGAACCTGTGGATATACCGGTGACCTGACCACCGTCGGCCAACGGGGTCCAACCATCCACAACAAATGAGGGCTGAGCACCCTCTCAACAGGCTATCTCAAAGATAATCAGGCTCAACATGATTATGCAAATGCCGCATAATAAACCATGCATCATATGACAGATAATAATGCAACATATAAACATGCAACACATAGTAAAGCATACTCAATCCTGCTATCTCGGATAGTACTTTTGTACCTCAAATCAGTAGATCCTAGCAATCAGCCCTAGAATCAAGCCTACAATCCAAGTGATACCATATCACTAAACCACATCTAAAAGCCTTAACTAGACTAATAGATACTCCCAAATCTCAAAGGGAACCCAGAACTATACCTGCGTCCGTAGTCAGCCCACTGATGCCGCTAGCCCCCAACTAGAGCACAGCTCCGCTACAAAACCAGTAGCTCCCCGCTAGTGCCCGAACCTCGGGAAAAGACTAGAAACCCATCAGAAACGACTAAAACGCTCTGGAACTCTCGGAATTGGCGAGTGAAAAGTGAAGCCTCGCGCTTCTATTTATAGACAACGATCGGACGATCCGTTCCACTTCGGACGATCCGAACCACTTCGGACGATCCGATCCGGTACTCTTCGGACGATCCGAACACTGATCGGACGATCCGAATCCCTGCATGTCTTCCACGTGTCCAGCCACCTGCATGTCTTCCACGTGTCCAGCCACCTGTCTTGGACGGTCCGAACTCTGATCGGACGATCCGAACCCTGACCGGTCCTTCCGATCCCTGATCGGACGATCCGATCTCTGATCGGACGATCCGAACCATGATCGGTCCTTCCGATCCCACCGAAATAGAATTTATCCAATAATTAACTCAAATTAGGCATCGGGATACTACAAGGAATGACCCCCAACTCTTGGACGAAATTCCTAATCCAAACAGCCTCCTTTGCTAAAGCCGATGCAGCAATGTATTCTGCCTCAGTGGTGGAATCCGCTGTACTGTCTTGCTTGGAACTTTTCTAAGAGACAGCAGCACCATTGAGCATGAATATGAATCTAGAGGTTGACTTTGAGTCATCAATATCGCTTTGGAAGCTAGAGTCGGTATAGCCTTCCAATTTTAGTTCTCCACCCCCATAGACCAAGAACAATTTATTTGTCCTCCTCAAGTACTTGAGGATGTATTTCACAGCTTTCCAATGTGAAAGACCAGGGTTCGATTGATATCTGCTCACTACACTTAGTGCAAAAGCCACGTCAGGACGTGTGGATATCATTCTATACATGATGCTACCAATTGCCGAAGCATACGGAATGCGTGTCATCGCCGCTATCTCCGCATCAGTCTTGGGAGACATAGACTTGGTTAGGGACACGCCATGACACATTGGTAGATGTCCTCTCTTGGACTCATCCATCGAGAACCGCTTCACGATCGTATCAATGTATGTGGACTGGGTGAGACCAAGCAATCTTCTTGATCTATCTCGATAGATCTGTATTCCTAATGCAAAAGATGCTTCACCCAAGTCCTGCATCGAGAACTTACTTGCTAACCATATTTTAGTTGATTGCAGCATTCCTACATCATTCCCAATGAGTAGAATGTCATCAACATAAAGCACCAGGAATGTCACAGCACTCCCATTGACCTTCTTATACACACAGGGTTCCTCAGGATTCTTAGTAAAACCAAACTCTTTGATTGTACTATCGAATCTGAGGTTCCAACTCCTAGATGCCTGCTTTAGACCATAAATAGATCTTTGAAGTTTGCATACCAAATGCTCACTTCCGACAGATGTAAACCCTTCGGGTTGAGACATGTAAATCTCTTCCTTAATATCCCCATTAAAAAAAGCTGTCTTAACATCCATCTGCCATCTCTCATAGTCATACCATGCAGCTATGGCTAGTAAAATCCTTATGGACTTGAACATTGCGACTGGGGAAAAGGTTTCCTCAAAGTCAACTCCTTGTCTTTGAGTATATCCTTTTGCCACCAATCGCGCCTTGAAGGTCAATACCTTCCCATCCGCCCCAAGTTTCCTCTTGTAAGTCTATTTACACCCTATGGGAACAGTTCCCTCAGGTGGATCCACAAGATTCCACACTTGGTTCGAATGCATGGAATTCATCTCAGATTCCATTGCTTCAAGCCACTTGGATGAATCGGCATCAGATAACGCATCCTTGAAGGTCCTTGGATCACATCCAAGGTTAGGCTCATCATGGCACTCTTCAAGAAGCAGACCATACCTCATAGGTGGTCTCGAGACTCTCTCGGATCTTCTAGGAGCTTGTATCTCCTCCCTTGGCTCTTCGGGTGTGGGTTCTACAATTGTGGGTGTCTCTCGAACTTCTTCGATTTCTATCATCTCTCCTTTTCTATTCAATAGAAATTCCCTTTCCAAAAAGGTTGCATTCCTAGAAACAAACACCTTTGTTTCTTGGGGATGATAGAAATAATATCCAGCTGAATTCCTTGGATATCCCACAAAGTAACATAAAATGGATCGACAATCCAATTTATCTCCCACTACCTGCTTCACATAAGCAGGGCACCCCCATATTCTAAAATATGAATATTTGGGTGGCTTACCCATCCATATCTCATATGGTGTCTTATCAACTGCTTTTGTATGGACATTGTTCAACAACAGTGCCGCTGTCTTAAGCGCATATCCCCAAAAGGATGGCGGCAACTCCGTGAACCCCATCATAGACCGAACCATGTCCATCAAAGTCCGGTTGCGACGCTCCGAAACACCATTCAACTGTGGTGTAGCGGGCGGAGTCCACTGCGAGAGAATCCCATTCTCCCTTAGATACTCTTGGAACTCGGCACTCAAGTACTCACCACCTCGATTCGATCGAAGTGTCTTGATGCTTCGTCCCAACTGATTCTCTACTTCACTTCTGAATTCTTTGAACCTTTCGAAAGCTTCAGATTTGTATTTCATCAAATACACATACCCATACCTTGAGAAATCATCGGTAAAGGTGATGAAGTAGGCATGTCCATGCTTAGTGGTGATGCTAAGCGGACCGCACACATCGGTATGGATCAAATCCATTAACCCTTTGGCTCGCTCCACATGGCCCTTAAAGGGAATTTTTTTGGTCATCTTTCCTTTTAGACATGATTCACAAGTCGTGAGAGCATTAATATCAGACATATCAAACATGCCAACTCCCACTAGCTTGTTCATCCTTCTTAAGGAAATATGTCCTAATCGAACATGCCATAATTGTGTCGAATTTAGAGTATCTTGTTTTCTCTTGTTTGTTGTTGTTATCGCTTGGACATTGTTTAGTGGAATATCTTTCAATTTTAAGTTATAGAGATCGTTTTCAAGTTCCTCGGTACCAACTAAACATTCATTCTTGTAAATGTTGCAAACATCTTTGCTAAATAAACAAGAAAATCCATTTTTGTCCAACATAGAAATGGAAATAATGTTTTTCACCAAATCGGGTACAAACAAAACATCTCTCAAAATTAACTTAAAATCATTGTTCAAAAGCAAGTAAACATCTCCTATGGCCTTGGCAGCAACCCTTGCTCCATTGCCCATTCTCAAAAAGGTCTCACCTTTTCTAAGCCTTCTACTTCTTCCCATCACCTGCAAATCATTACAGAGATGTGAGCCACTGCCGGTATCCAATACCCAAGAAGTAGAGTTAATTGAAAAGTTTACTTCAATATAGAACATACCGTTTCCAAAACCCTTCTGGGCAAGATATTCCCTGCAGTTACACCTCCAATGTCCAGGCTTCTTGCAGTAATGACAAACGTCAACAGTCTTGTTAGCCTTCACTGGTGTGGCTACCACAACAAGACTCGGAGCTTGCTTCTTCGAGGGCACATTCTTCTTGGGACATTGGAAAGAACGCTTCTTTCCCTTCCCACGTGGATCGGTCTTCGTACCAGATGAAGAACCCACATAAAGAACCGACTTCTCTTTCTTGATAGTGGACTCAAAAGTCACAAGCATATTCACCAACTCCTCAAGGGTCGGCTCCATCTTATTCATGTTGAAGTTCACCACAAAAGGATCAAATGAGCTAGGCAATGACAACAGCAACACGTCAGTGGTCAACTCCGAAGGCAACATAAGATCCATGCCAATAAGCTTGTCCACGAGCCCGATCATCTTTAGGCCATGCTCATGGACCGAAGTCCCATTTCGCATGCGTAAAGTGATCAGCTCCTTGACAGTAGCATGCCTAAGAGGACGTGTTTGCTCTCCAAAGAGCTCCTTGAGATGAAAATGAATGTCAGCAGCATTCTTAGCATCCTCCAAACGCCTCTGCAGCTCATCATTCATAGAAGCCTGCATATAACACTTGGCCTTCAAGTCATGGTCACACCAATCCTTGTAGGTCTGCAATTCCTCAGGAGTGCAGTCAGTCGGAGCCTCATCAGGGGGCGACTCAATCAGGGTATATGCAATCTTTTCCGAGTTCAAGACAATTTTCAGATTTCTTAGCCAAGTGAGGTAATTAGGTCCAGTTAATATGTGTTTCTCGAGTATAGCAGAAAGCGGATTGCGAATCGAAGACATTGTCAAAATAGTACTGAAAAGTAAAACAGATAAATGTTAATGACTATTTTAAAATATTTGGTAAGATATAAAGTATGGACTTTAACTTTATAAATATTTACTCCCACTGTTTTGACATCTTTCACTACCCTCTAGTGAAAACGGGAAACTCCTTTCCTCAGTAGGTACGTAAGGTCCAATTAGCGAATTATGATCCCGAATAATATCAACCAATCACAATTCCTAAAAGGTAGTTTCCAGTTGCATCACAATGCAACCCTTAACGTAAACTTTTGTCTCACGTTTGATTAGGACCCAATATTGACGTCATTCATATTTAAGTGTCAAGCCTTACCCATCGATGTTGAACCTTAATGGACGGTCGCAATGAGTTCCCTCAATTATCTGAGCCGAAGTCATGGGAGTTCCACGTAGTTCACATCACCATGTCAAATGGATGTCACAGCTTTCCGGTACTAAGGGCCCCCCCAATAATATGAGCCGAGCCCCGAGTACGGGTAGCGATTCGTCATGCACCCATTTGTCGTTGGAAGACATGGAAATTATAAACAAATTTATAATTCCCCTTTTCGGGCTTTATATTAATTTTGAATTTAATTCAAAACGAGTGTTTTTAATTTTGAAAGGTCTCATCATTTAATTTTATTTAAAAGCTCGCCATGTTTGATCGTATGTTTGCCGGATTCATGCAACTTTGTTATTATTACAATAATAACGCACATACTCATTATTTATAGCATATCATGCATATATTATAAACAGTAATCAAAACAAGGATGATCAATCGCCCCAATACTTATGGACCGTGTGAGCTAAACATGGGCCTAGGTCCAATCCTAGGGAAATACACGGGATGCAATGCAACTATTACATTAGCTTCCACTATTTACATGTCTTCAATCTTCATAATCATCATGGCCACCATCTTCCAATCTTGATCATCCACTATACTAATATTTACAAATAAATATCCATGGCAAATAGGGATACATCTCATGGGATGGGAACGGGCCATAAACCAAGCCCACTTTATAAATAGATAATTATTACAATCATTCAACACAAAATATCCTAGCATACACCTAGAAAATTGGGCTTGGGCTTTTGATCATACTTCATGCATAATATCACATATCATATACCATCAATTAATTATCACAATAACTAATTGATCCAATATTATATATCTTGATCCAATCACTAACCGCCACGATTATAAACTAAATTAACAAAGTATACAAACACGTTTGTCTACTTTCCAATTAATTTATTTATAACCGAATTTCTTGTAAATCACCATTTACTATAAATATTTAAATCCAACTTAAAATATTTATTTTATGAGAAAATGTTTGCAACTTTTGTAATTTTAAACTTAAGGGCCCAAAAAATTCATTTTTCACAAAAAACGTTTTGGCCCATTTAAAATTCACAAATATGTTAGCCATCCAATGGCCCAACAACTCAAGGCCCATGACACTTTGATAATCCAAAACACTTTTGGAAAACCCTAGTCGTCATCGCCGTCGCCGGATCTCCGTCGCCGGATTCCGGCAACAAAATTTTTTTTTTAATTAAAAGTAGGGGGTTGTTCGGGCAGCCCCTCGGGCTGCCCTTGCTGCCCGAAACGGGCAGCCTCTCGGGCAGCTCGAGCTGCCCGACACGGGCAACAACATGCTGCAAGAAATTCCCCTTTGTCATGCCTTGATTTTTGTTGCAAATTTCATTCTCATGCGGTTAGAAATCAATCTCAATATAATATCTTGTATTTGCTACACAAAATCGTAACCATAGCTCGGATACCACTTGAAAGGGGATCGGTTACGGTGACCGGAAGTGCAACGGAAGTTTAAAAAATCGAATTTTACAAGAGATATTTCGGCCACCCCATATCTTGTGTAACAAATACAAAAACACCAAAATGACATTCATAGTGTGTTTAGAAATAGTTACCAATGAACCTCTTAAGGTTGATGATGGCTCCAACCAAGTTGTAAACAACTTGGCTCTTGAATAGATTGAAGATCTACAAGCTTCCTTGGACTCCTTTCTTTCCTTCAAATTAGGCCCACCACTTGCAAACTAGAACCCCTCTTATTTTGCACTAGAAAAATAAAAGGATTTTTCAAGGAGAAGTATATTTCTTCCTCAACACTTGAAGAGAAAAATGAGGGAAAAACTTGATGAAATTATTCTTCAATGTTTCGGCCACTTCATGCTTCAATGGGGGGAAGAGAGACTAGCCTTGGTAGTGTAAAAAGTTGTTGTTGGCATGTGTGACACATGTCTTGAATTTGAGAAAGTTGTCTCCCAACTCTTCACCTCCCATGCATGCAAGTCTTATTTGATTTTTAACAATTAAAAATCCATGGACTTATTTTTAATTATCTCAAACATATTTGAGACTAATTAAACATTACTTGAATTTACTCAAGTCAATAGTTGAATAATTATTTTAATATTTGGCTCTACAAGACCCAATATGATTTAATTAATTCAACACTTGAATTAATTTAATTATTTGGACTCTACTAGGTCCACTAGTGTTTAATTAATTCAAAACTTGAATTAATTTAATTTAGTCCATAATAATGTTTATGAAAATCACAATTTTTAAATACATTATTTATTTGGCCAACTTTTAATCTAGGAACACTTCCATAAATTAAAAGTCACATTTCTCTCATAAAAGTCATAATTCTATTTTATTTATGCTTATAAACTTATTTACAAGTCGTTCAACACATTGAACAATTTTTCTTCTCAACGGGATCTAGAAAGCTAGTACTTGTGTGGCCCACAATGGTTCATTGATACAACTAGCCGTGGGTTCACATCTCCATGTGATTCGGACTAATGTCCTTATATGAGCATACCCCAATTGCTCCATTCTTACTTATCAACTCCTTGATAACAAGAACGTCAGAACTCAAGTCTGATAGTACCCAACCAATCATGTTAAACGCCTAGCAGCATCGCTTACATGATTCCCTAGGTATCAAATGATAGTGCCTGCAAGAACCATTCAATTATGGTTAGCGTACAGTACGGTCCCTTCAGCTCATATATCCCGACCGATTCGACAACCATTGGTTTATCGAGAGTTGTCAATGAATCGATACTATGTGTCATGCCGTAGTTGCATCGATGGTGTAATCTATGAAACTCCTTTCATAATTACCACCCTACTCTGATCAGAGATTTCACAAAACACATAGGATATCCATACCCGAAGGTAAGCGGTGAATCCCCGACTACAATGCATCGACTCCTATATGTTTTGACAGAACACCCAACCTTGCCACCTGATGACCCCTTGAGAGTCGGTAAATAAGTCAAAGTGCAATGCTAGCACATAGAGTCTCAATGTTGTCCCGGGTCATAAGGACTAATGTTGTACAACCATAAACTAGGACGTTTCCACTCGATAAGTGAGAACCACTTGGAAAGTCCTTAATGGAGGGTTGTTCAGTGCACTCTTCCAGGAGCAACTATCTGCATGCTCGGACATCACAATGTCCCCTACCAATGAAACATGGTACTCACATCGCAGATACTAGTCTCGAACTCGAGCGGCCTATATCCTTCTTGGTGGCGGCTGAATCGACTAGGAACTGTTTAGAATATACAGTATTCCAAATATGAGTTTCATGATACTCATCATATGAGCATCTCATATTCTTTCTACTAGTTGTATATTGAAGGACTTTATCTATGCAACTAGCATGAGTATACAGATAAAGATTTGCCAAAACAATAATTTCAAATATAATTAAAATAAAGATCGTTTATACATAGAGTTTCATTGTGAACACTCGGCCAACACTTGGCTCGACGGGCACCTACTCTAACAGCTTCCACGTATCAAACTTATGAGATCAATTTAGTGACGCTTGAAATTCGACTCACTTAGACCACACAAGAACAAACAACTTTGAAAATTGATTAGAATGCGACTAAATGACATGGACAAACTTAACGCTGAAGTATATAAGCGCTAAAATACCAACAAACACCCGATTCAAATTTTTTTGTCGGGTGAACAGTAATTCCGGCGGATGAACAGTAACTCCAGAAATGAATAGTAATTCCGATTGCGTGAATAGTAAATCCGGAGATGAACAATTCCGGTATTGAATAGTAACTCCGATGAACAGTAAATCCGGCATGAATAGTAAATCCGGATAATAAACAGTAATCACGAATTTTTTCGTGAACAGTATTTCCGCCGCGATGAACAGAAATTACGCCGCTATGAATAGTACTTCCGGCAATGAATAGTATTCCGTCGATGAACAGTAAATGGATGATTAATAGTGATTCCGGTTATGAATAGTGATTCGGGCTATGAACAGTAATTTCGGAAATGAACAGTATTTCCGATGAACAGTAATTCCGGAATGAATAGTACTGTTGAATGAATAGTGTCGGCAATGAATAGTAGCCGCGATATTTTTTTTTTTTTTTTAATTCAACAACAACGTAGAAATCGCTACACGAAAATAGGTATTGAAAATCCTACGAGGAATTGAATGGATACGCTTACTTGAATCAAAAACCTTGAGCTCTGATACCAAATGATGCGTTTCTTCAAACACGAAAAGCAAACGCGCCTAAAATCAGAGTCACGCCCTCGATTCGATTGAATAAAGAATCGGTTGTGTTTTTCCGATCTTTTAAACAAGTAATGGATAGGTGTGATAATCGCCTCTAGATCACGCGGTCTAGCAACAATTAATCAACGAGAGAAACAATCGCGTTTCAAGAGAACCTCCAAAGAACCCGCCCTTGACAACCCTCGTGAAAATCGATCGAGAAACGCCACGAAAGATAAATCTTTTGATAAGTTTGATTTGATATAACGCAAAATTTATAACGAAACTTAAGCTTGTGTTGAGAGAATTCTCAAAGGAATTTTCATAAACTCAATATTGAACAAAAGTTGTGTACAATGAATGAAAATTAGTCTATATATTGATACCAAATCACAAAGATATGAAATCTAGTTACCTAACTAATTAAAACTCTAAATTAGGAAAAATATTCTCGCCAAAACATATAGGACACGGACCCCGTGTATGCCTCCGGATGTGGGTCCGTGTACACTTGGCCAAAATATTCTCCGGGAAACAAAGGACACGGACCCCGTGTAGATGTCTGGAGCAGGGTCCGTGCAGACTCGGGAATTCGCCTTCTCGACTGTACTGGGCACGGACCCCGTGTGCAGGTCCGTGCAGCCTCGGGTCTTTTGAACAATGCTTGAATAATGTCCTTTGGCTTTTCCCACGCACTCCCATGCATCACGAGACCTACTTCCTTGATTATCAATCCTTGTAGGGCCTCTTTGAACTTCCTTAGCCGTCCTTTGAACGCCATGCCCGGCCAGATTCACATCAGTATTTCTCACCGGGGTTATTCGGCTGTTGTCTTGTTTTGTATGTGTGTATTGTTAGAGTAGGTGCCCGTCGAGCCAAGTGTTGGCCGAGTGTTCACAATAAAACTCTATGTATAAGCAATCTTTATTTTAATAATATTTGAAATTATTGTTTTGACAAATCTTTATCTGTATACCTATGCTAGTTGCATAGATAAAGCCCTTGAATATACAAATAGTAGAAAGAATATGAGATACTCATATGATGAGTATCATGAAACTCATATTTGGAATACTGTATATTCTAAACAGTTCCTAGTCGATTCAGCCGCCGCTAAGAAGGATATAGGCCGCTGGAGTTCGAGACTAGTATCTGCGATGTGAGTACCATGTTTCATTGGTAGGGGACATTGTGATGTCCGAGCATGCAGATAGGTGCTCCTTGTTGAGTGCACTGAACAACCCTCCATAAAAGGACTTTCCAAGTGGTTCTCACTTATCGAGTGGAAACGTCCTGGTTTATGGTTGTACACCATTTGATGTGAATCTAGCCAGCCACTATGCGTTCCAAGAACCAATCCCGAGAGGGCGCTTGAAGATGAGGAATGTTGCCCTTCATGCAACCAATGAAAGCTTGGAAACAAGGCTCGAAGGGTTTGGGTTGCATCACAATCAAGTAGAGGATGACCGAGGCTACACGGACGTGTACACGGACCTGTACACGGGGTCCGTGCCCAGTACAGTCGAGAAGGAGAAACCCGAGTCTACACGGACCCGAGCACGGACCTGTGCACGGGGTCCGTGTCCATTGTTTTTCAGAGAATATTTTACCTGTAATAGCCGAGCCCGGTGTACGGTATGGTTTAAGCTTTACTTGTTATTTGGGTTATGATTTAGATGTTTAGAGTTGTGTTTTGGGCTATAGTATTGTTGGTTAATGTTATCTTGAGGTATTAGATGTTGTTGGTTGCTCGTTTCCGTGTTTCGGTTCGATTTTATTTGGTTGTGTACTGTTCATTGCCGAAGCAAGAGTGCACCCGCGCTCTTAGAAGAGTGCCCCCGCGGTGTACTATTCATTATTTTGGTTTTGAAAGGCCGTGGCATCACCGCACCCGCGGCAGTGTAAGCACCGCACCCGCGGTGAGACCGCACCCGCGGTAATTGTAGCACCGCACCCGCGGTGATCGTGCATGGGATTTTTGTTGGTATGCCGTGAGCTTAGCGCACCCACGGTGCTTGTGTGACCGCACCCGCGGTGTAAGTATGGGCGAGATATTTAGTTGCTTTTTGGGAGTGGTTGGCCATACTTTATCTTATCCTTTCCTCTTCATTTCGAGATTCTCTCATTTCTTAAGGGTTTTCATCCATTTCATTCACTTCCTACCTTTTATTCTTGGGTTTGTTTGGATTTCCGACTTGAGATCGACGTTCTCCGTGGTATAAGGAAGCTTAGGTAAGTTTTTGGTGCGATTCTATCATGGTTTTTGGAGATAAGTTGTTATAGGGTGTTGTTTGTTGGTTTAATGGATTATTTGACTTGTATTTGTGGATATAGAGTTGATATTGGTGTTGTTTATGGATTATTGTTGTAGGTGGTGTACCAAGATTTAGTTTGGAGGTGTTCGATTGGTTTGTAAGTGGAATTTCATCCTTTTTGCTCACATGATATTATATGTATTGTGTTTTAAAGATTTTAAAGTGATATTCCCTTCAATTGATACATTGTTATGTATTGATTTCATTGATTATCTATTAGAGGCATTGTATGTCTCACTATTGTTAAAAAGGGAATACAAGATAAAATAAGATTGTGAAACGACGGCTTTAAATTATATTCAGAGTTCAAATGTTTTATTGGATTGATTAATCATAATCAGAGCATTGCATGCAATTAGATGATCATCGACCATAGGCTTTTATCCCTCAGAGTTATCGGTTTATATCGATAGGGATATTAGCACCAGAGCAGAGATACTATCGATATCAATCCAATCAGAGAAAAGAGAATACCATCTTATTGCTATCTTATTGATATGCTATTGCTACAGTTATTGCTACAGTATTCATGTTTCAGAGTTGATGGTATTTATGATTTCAAAATCATGTTTTACAGAGTATATTGTATCATTGCTATGTTAGAGTTCCACTTGCTGAGATTTATTCTCATTTCAGTTATTGTCATGTGATGCAGATAAGAGTGACCGACCAGGACAGTGATCGTGGATGGGAGTCATATGCATACACCGTTGGAAGGAAGATTGTTTTGTAACATTTTGTAACATGATCACACTAATGATATTTTTGTATTTTGTTATGTCATTGGAATGATCATGTGGTTATTTTGTAAACACTTTATGAAATGTAATTTTGAAATTCCTTCCATTTGAAAGAAAATTTTAAATTCCGCTGTATTTTAATTGTAACGGGTCAGGGTGTCACATTTAGTGGTATCAGAGCGGTGTTCTTCGGACCAATGCATATGACTTCGTCTACTCTCAACTGTCCGGGTATGTTTTCTTGCATCTATCCATTGTTATATATTAATTGGTGTCTTGTGAGCAATTGTAGAGTATGCCTCCTAAGCGTAAGGCGGCAGAGGGTGAGGATAGTTCTTCCTCGAGAGTTGTCGACGAGTTCGGCAAGTTGCTTAAGGAGCAGGCTAAGGTGCATAGCGATCAGATTCAGCAGTTGCTCCGATTGCAAGGAGCAGGACAGGGTCGAGGCCAAGTGAGAGGTCAGGTTGCTCAGGCTGTTGGCACTGATGCCGTCTTTTCTGCTTTTAAGAGAATGGATCCACCGGAATTCGCAGGTAGCACCGATCCTCTAGTTGCTGTCGAGTGGGTCAAGGCGCTTGAAGCTATCTTCGATCATCTCCAGTATGAGGACAAAGACAGGATCAGCTGTGCAATGTTCATGTTGGTTAAAGCTGCTCGCATTTGGTGGAATGCGACCAAAGTTGGAGTTGATGTCTCTACTTTGAAGTGGTCTGAGTTTACCGATCTTTTCTATGACAAGTACTTCCCTGACGCACTTCGAGCGAGGAAGGTGACAGAGTTCTTGGAGCTTCGACAGGGGAGCTTGGATGTTGGCGAGTACATTCTGAAGTTCGAGGAGGGTTGCCTATTTGCTCCGTATATTGCTTCGAACGACAAGGACAAAGGCGCTCATTTCATTCGAGGCCTTAGAGCTGAGATTCGCCGTGATATCAACATGTCCAAGGCTGTTACTTTCAAGGAGATCGTGTCCAAAGCTTTGTTGGCCGAGCAGGATGAGAAGGACATCGCCAGGGAGAGGCAAGAGAGGCATCAAGCTATTGCTCAGAGAGGCCAGGGTTCTAATCAGAGGGGCAGGGATCGTTTCAAGGGCAAGGGCAAGATGGAGTCGAGTCCTAGACCTCCGCCAGTTCCAGTTGTTCCATTTGATCCCGAGAAGCCACTATGTCCAAAGTGTGGCAAGCATCACCGTGGAGAGTGTAGATTTGGCACTCATACTTGTTATCGTTGTGGCACGGCAGGCCATGTTGCCAGGAATTGTCCTCAAGGAGATAGCCAAGGGAAGGTGCAGGGTCGTATCTTTTCGATGACCAAGGAAGGTATTAATCACGATTCTTCATTGATCTCTAGTACTATTTTGATTTCAGGCAGAGTAGCTACTACTTTGATTGATACTGGTGCTACTCATTCTTTTATGTCTGAATTGTTTTTGAGATCTTTGGGTATAGTTCCTTCTGTTCTTCCCCTCCAGCTTAGTGTTGTTTTGCCTTCGGGAAATGTCTTGTGCCCGACATCGATTGTCTTTGCGTGCCCTGTTCGTATTGAGGAGCGAGTTGTCTTCGCTGATTTGATTGTTATCCCTATGGTTGCCTTCGATGTTATTCTTGGCATGGATTGGCTTTCGACTTACCGTGCAGTTATCGATTGTGTTGCTAAGAAGGTGACTTTTGCAGATGATGGCCAGGGAGGAGTTATCGCCAGCTCAGGTACTTCGCTGGTCCTTCCTTTTATTTCTTGTCTTGAGCTGAGAGATTGCTGTGTAGAGGTTGCGATGGGTTTCTTGCTTCTATTGTGGATGTTGATAGACTGATTAAGTTGAATATTGATGATATTGATGTTGTGAGGGAGTTTGCTGATGTGTTTGAGGATGATGTTCCGGGTTTGCCACCGGACAGAGATGTTGAGTTCGTTATCGATCTAGCTCCTGGTACGGTTCCTATTTCTAAGGCTCCGTACCGGATGGCTCCTACTGAGATGAAGGAGTTGAAGGCGCAGTTGCAGGATCTTCTAGATAAGGGTTTTATTCGTCTGAGTTCTTCGCCTTGGGGAGCTCCGGTTCTATTTGTCAAGAAGAAGGATGGATCTTTGCGGCTGTGTATCGACTACAGGGAGCTCAACAAAGTGACTGTCAAGAATAAGTATCCGTTACCTCGGATAGATGATTTGTTTGATCAGCTTCATGGTGCTACTGTATTCTCGAAGATTGATCTTCGGTCTGGCTACTATCAGTTGAAGGTTAGGGAGTCCTGATATCCCTAAGACAGCGTTCCGGACCAGGTACGGTCACTATGAGTTTCTCGTCATGTCTTTTGGTTTGACCAATGCCCCTTCAGTCTTCATGGATTTGATGAACCGTGTGTTCAAGCCTTATCTGGATAGCTTCGTCATTGTCTTCATCGATGATATCCTGATCTATTCCAAGACCAGAGAGCTTCATGCAGAGCATCTCAGAGTGGTTCTTCAGTTGTTGCGAGAGAAGAGGTTGTTTGCCAAGCTGAAGAAGTGTGAGTTTTGGCTGGATCAGATTTCTTTTCTAGGCCATGTCGTTTCGAGAGATGGCATTGCTGTTGATCCATTGAAGATAGAGGCGATTCAGAATTGGCCTATTCCTATCACTGTCTCATGAGGTACGCAGTTTCCTTGGTTTGGCGGGTTATTATCGTCGTTTCATTTCAGATTTTTCCAAGATTGCCCTGCCATTGTCCAATCTGACGAGGAAGACTGTGAAGTTCGAGTGGTCTATCGATTGCCAGCGTGCACTTCAGGAGTTGAAGGACAGGTTGACGACAGCTCCTGTTCTTTCTTTGCCTAGTGGTTCCGAGGATTTTGTGGTCTTTACCGATGCGTCGAAGAGAGGCCTTGGTGCAGTGCTGATGCAGCGAGGTAAGGTTATTGCCTATGCTTCTCGCCAGTTGAAGGATTATGAGAAGAATTATCCGACGCACGATTTGGAGCTAGCAGCTGTGGTTTTCGCCCTGAAGATTTGGAGGCATTATCTATATGGCGAAAAGTGTGAGATCTTCACAGACCACAAGAGTTTGAAGTATCTGTTTTCGCAGAAAGAGCTCAACATGCGACAGAGGAGGTGGTTAGAGCTTGTCAAGGACTACGATGTGACGATCAGTTACCACCCAGGGAAGGCGAACGTTGTGGCTGATGCTATTAGCCGCAAGTCGAGTGCTTCATTGAGTTCTTTGATTCAGAGGCCATTGTTGATGGATTTGCAGAGAGAAGAGATTGATCTGGTGATTCCAGGTACCATTGCTCGTCTTTCAGCGTTGGTTATTCGATCTACTTTGACGGACAGGATCCGTAGAGAGCAGGCGACTGATGTGCAGTTGCTAGAGTTGAGAGCTAGAGCTGAGGAGAGGGGTAATTCAGAGTTTGGTTCGAATGGTGATGGTTTGGTGACTTTCAGAGGCCGTATTTGTGTTCCTTCAGGCGATGATATTCGACGAGACATTCTGTCAGAGGCTCATACCGCACCTTATTCGATTCATCCAGGCAGTACGAAGATGTATCAGGATCTTCGTCGGCTCTACTGGTGGCCAGGTATGAAGAGAGATATTGCTTTGTTCATATCTCAGTGCCTTACTTGTCATGCAGGTGAAGATTGAGCATCAGAGACCTGCTGGGGACATTGCTTTCATTGTCGATTCCTCAGTGGAAGTGGGAGCATATTACGATGGATTTCGTGACTGGTCTTCCCAGAGTTCAGAGAGGTTATAATTCCATTTGGGTCATCGTTGATCGATTGACCAAGTCAGCGCACTTTCTTCCAGTCAAGAAGACGTACTCCATGAATCAGTACGCCGAGGACTACATTGCAGAGATTGTTAGACTTCACGGTGTCCCTGTGTCGATCGTGTCTGATCGTGACCCTAGATTTACTTCCGAGTTTTGGAAGAGTCTGCACAGAGCTATGGGTTCGCGGTTAGCGTTCAGTACAGCTTATCATCCCCAGAGCGACGGTCAGTCAGAGAGAGTCATTCAGATTCTTGAGGATATGCTCAGAGCTTGTACTAATAATTATTCTGGTAGCTGAGATTCTAAATTGCCACTTGTGGAGTTCACATACAACAATAGCTACCAGGCGTCGATTGGGATGGCACCGTATGAGGCACTTTATGGCAGGAAGTGCAGATCGCCTTTGTTTTGGGATGAGGTTGGTGACAGGAAGATGTTGGGACCAGAGTTGGTCCAGCAGACGCCCGATGTTGTTGCTGTGATCAGAGAGAGGATGAAGACTGCTCAGTCGAGACAGAAGAGCTATGCAGATGTTCGTCGCAGACCTTTGCAGTTTGAGGTTGGCGATCATGTATTTCTGAAGATAGCACCTCTCAAGGGTGTGATGAGATTTGGCAAGAAGAGCAAGTTGAGTCCGAGATTCATTGGTCCATTCGAGATATTGGACAGAGTTGAAGACCGAGCCTACAGATTAGCCCTACCGCCCGATCTTGACAGAGTTCATAATGTGTTTCACGTATCGATGCTCAGGAAGTATGTTGCAGATCCTTCCCATGTTCTTCACCACGAGCCATTGGACTTGACGCCGAATTTGACGTACCAAGAGATTCCGGTCCAGATTTTGGATCGCACAGTTAGAGTTCTGAGGAACAAAGAGATCGGCATCGTTAAAGTCCTTTGGAGGAACCATTTGATCGAAGAGGCTACGTGGGAACCAGAGATTGAGATGAGAGAGAAGTATCCTGAGTTTTTCGTGCAGTGACGTCAATTTCGCGGACGAAATTCCTCTAAGGAGGGGAGATTGTAATAGCCGAGCCCGGTGTACGGTACGGTTTAAGCTTTACTTGTTATTTGGGTTATGATTTAGATGTTTAGAGTTGTGTTTTGGGCTATAGTATTGTTGGTTAATGTTATCTTGAGGTATTAGATGTTGTTGGTTGCTCGTTTCAGTGTTTCGGTTCGATTTTATTTGGTTGTGTACTGTTCATTACCGAAGCAAGAGTGCACCCGCGCTCTTAGAGGAGTGCCCCCGCGGTGTACTATTCATTATTTTGGTTTTGAAAGGCCGTGGCATCACCGCACCCGCGGCAGTGTAAGCACCGCACCCGCGGTGAGACCGCACCCGCGGTAATTGTAGCACCGCACCCGCGGTGATCGTGCATGGGATTTTTGTTGGTATGCCGTGAGCTTAGCGCACCCGCGGTGCTTGTGTGACCGCACCCGCGGTGTAAGTATGGGCGAGATATTTAGTTGCTTTTGGGAGTGGTTGGCCATACTTTATCTTATCATTTCCTCTTCATTTCGAGATTCTCTCATTTCTTAAGGGTTTTCATCCATTTCATTCACTTCCTACCTTTGATTCTTGGGTTTGTTTGGATTTCCGACTTGAGATCGACGTTCTCCGTGGTATAAGGAAGCTTAGGTAAGTTTTTGGTGCGATTCTATCATGGTTTTTGGAGATAAGTTGTTATAGGGTGTTGTTTGTTGGTTTAATGGATTATTTGACTTGTATTTGTGGATATAGAGTTGATATTGGTGTTGTTTATGGATTATTGTTGTAGGTGGTGTACCAAGATTTAGTTTGGAGGTGTTCGATTGGTTTGTAAGTGGAATTTCATCCTTTTTGCTCACATGATATTATATGTATTGTGTTTTAAAGATTTTAAAGTGATATTCCCTTCAATTGATCCATTGTTATGTATTGATTTCATTGATTATCTATTAGAGGCATTGTATGTCTCACTATTGTTAAAAAAGGGAATACAAGATAAAATAAGATTGTGAAACGACGGCTTTAAATTATATTCAGAGTTCAAATGTTTTATTGGATTGATTAATCATAGTCAGAGCATTGCATGCAATTAGATGATCATCGACCATAGGCTTTTATCCCTCAGAGTTATCGGTTTATATCGATAGGGATATTAGCACCAGAGCAGAGATACTATCGATATCAATCCAATCAGAGAAAAGAGAATACCATCTTATTGCTATCTTATTGATATGCTATTGCTACAGTTATTGCTACAGTATTCATGTTTCAGAGTTGATGGTATTTATGATTTCAAAGTCATGTTTTACAGAGTATATTGTATCATTGCTATGTTAGAGTTCCACTTGCTGAGATTTATTCTCATTTCAGTTATTGTCATGTGATGCAGATAAGAGTGACCGACCAGGACAGTGATCGTGGATGGGAGTCATATGCATACACCGTTGGAAGGAAGATTGTTTTGTATCATTTTGTAACATGATCACACTAATGATATTTTTGTATTTTGTTATGTCATTGGAATGATCATGTGGTTATTTTGTAAACACTTTATGAAATGTAATTCTGAAATTCCTTCCATTTGAAAGAAAATTTTAAATTCCGCTGTATTTTAATTGTAACGGGTCAGGGTGTCACATTACCCGAGTATACACGGACCCGTACCCGGAGGCATACACGGGGTCCGTGTCATTTAGTTAGGCGAGACTATTTTTCTTAAATTAGAGTTTTAATTATTTATGTTAGAGTTTTAATTATTTTGGCAAGTAGATTTAGATGTATGATATGCATATTGATGAGAATAGGCGAGGTAGTAGAGTTGGAGGAGATACGTTGTTGAACATGGATCGTTATAGGAGATTTGATGAGGATAAGGGGTATAGAAGCCGGGAAGGGTATAGACTGAGTGGTACGAAGATGACAATTCCATTTTTCAGTGGGGAAGCCGATCCAAAGGTGTACCTTGAGTGGGAAGAGAGAATGGAGTGTGTATTTGAGAGACGGGAGGATTATACCGAAGCAATGAAGGTAAGACGAGCTTGCAGTGAGTTTACCGACTATGCTAGTACTTGGTGGGATAAGTTAGTACTAGGTAGGAGACGATGTGGGCATGACCCTATAGTTACATGGGATGAGATGAAAATGGTGATGAGGAAGCAGTTTGTTCCAAATCACAATGCTAGGAGGTGCAACTCGAGTGGTAGGCAGGGAATTGACTCGTGGGAGGAGTTCTTGACATCCGCACGAAGGTCGAGTGGAGAGAAGAAGGTCATAACTAGACCGAAGTTGGTTTCGAAGCTTGAATATCAAGGTACATTTAAAAACTCAAATTCTCGTACTTGTGATATTATATGTTGTTGGTGTCTAGAGGTAGGACATGATATTTATCATTGTCCGAATGAGGATATGAAGGTAGTGGATTCCACTTCCAACTTTGAAGCCAAACCTGTGGATGATTTGAATGTTGAGGATGATACTTCAATTGTGTCTCATGCGAGTATTGAGTGTTGTGCTGTGGAGGGTGAGTTGTTAGATGATATGCAAGTTGTTTCTTTTGCTCAACTGTCAACGAATGTAATTTGTATTGATGAATCAATTTGTTATGAGTTGAGGGAAAAGGAAAATGAGATGGTCGAAAAAAAGAGCGATAAAAAGAGTGAGATGACCATTGATGAAAAAAAAGAGTTGTGTGAAAAAGAGGCCAAACAAACAAAAGAAGAAATTATAGGTGTGGCCCAAAAGAGTGAGGATGAGCAATTACTTTATTTTAATGAAATAGCCGGTTCGATCCCGAGCATTGTTAAACTCTACTTGCAGGATTGTGGAAAAGGCATGAAATGTATTGATCTTCCTAGCTATCAAGAAAGACAATATTTGAGGACAAATCTTTTTAAAGAAAGGGAGAATGATGTGAATCTAGCCAGCCACTATGCGTTCCAAGAACCAATCCCGAGAGGACGCTTGAAGATGAGGAATGTTGCCCTTCATGCAACCAATGAAAGCTTGGAAACAAGGCTCAAAGGGTTTGGGTTGCATCACAATCAAGTAGAGGATGACCGAGGCTACACGGACGTGTACACGGACCTGTACACGGGGTCCGTGCCCAGTACAGTCGAGAAGGAGAAACCCGAGTCTACACGGACCCGAGCACGGACCTGTGCACGGGGTCCGTGTCCATTGTTTTTCGGAGAATATTTTACCCGAGTATACACGGACCCGTACCCGGAGGCATACACGGGGTCCGTGTCATTTAGTTAGGCGAGAATATTTTTCTTAAATTAGAGTTTTAATTATTTATGTTAGAGTTTTAATTATTTTGACAAGTAGATTTGATATCTTTAAATATGCAATTTTTATATTTAGGGTTTTGTTAACTATATATAAGTTAGAACACCATGTAAACTTTTAACTTTTGTTCATTATTTTGAGTTTATCAAACTTGTGAGAATTTTCTCTCAACTTTTCAAAGCTTTTAGCTTTGTCAAATCAAATCAAACTTATCAAAGTTTTTAACTTTGTGGCGTTTGTCGGTCATTGCTTGTGCGGATTGTCGTAGGCGAATTTCTTCGAAGGTTCGTATAGTTTTCGATTGTTTATCCTCGTGTTTATTTGTTGCTAAACTCTTGCTAGTTTAGAGGTGAATATCACACAATACTTGAATCAAAAGATCGGGAAAACACACGGATCTTAATATCGTAATTGAATAGAGGGTGCGATTTATTTTTAATCGTGTTTGCTAATTATTCGTGTCAAGATTCACGTCACCATTAGTCCTTATGACCCGGGACAACATTGAAACTCTATGTGCTAGCATTACACTTTGACTTGTTTACCGACTCTCAAGGGGTCATCAGGTGGCGAGGTTGGGTGTTTTGTCGAAACATATAGGAGTCGATGCATTGTAGTCGGGGATTCACCGCTTACCTTCGGGTATGGATATCCTATGTGTTCTCATGTGTTTGTAGGTTGAAATCTCTGATCAGAGTATGGTGGTAATTATGAAAGGGGTTTCATAAATTACACCATCGATGCAACTACGACATGACACATAGTATCGATTCATTGACAACTCTCGATAAACCAATGGTTGTCGAATCGGTCGGGATATATGAGTTGAAGGGATCGTACTGTACGCTAACCATAATTGAATGGTTCTTGCAGGCACTATCATTTGATACCTAGGGAATCATGTAAGCGATGCTGCTAGGCATTTAACATGATTGGTTGGGTACTATCAGACTTGAGTTCTAACGTTCATGTTATCAAAGTGTTGATAAGTAAGAATGGAGCAATTGGGGTATGCTCATATAAGGACATGTTTAGTCCGAATCACATGGAGATGTGAACCCACGGCTAGTTGTATCAATGAACCATTAAGGGCCACACAAGTACTAGCTTTCTAGATCCCGTTGAGAAGTGAAATAGTTAAATGTGTTGAACGGTTTATAAAGGAGTTTATAAGCGTAAAGAAAAATTAGAAGTATGACTTCTATAAAGGAGAAAATAGTTCAATGTGTTGAACGACTTATAAATGAGTTTATAAGCGTAAAGAAAAATAGAAGTATGACTTCTATGAGAGAAATGTAAATTTTAATTTATGGAAGTGTTCCTAAATTAACAGTTGGCCAAGTGAATAATGTATTTGAAAATTGTGATTTTCAAAAACATTATTATGGACTAAATTAAATTAATTCAAGTGTTGATTTAATTAAACACTAGTGGACCTAGTAGAGTCCAAATAATTAAATTAATTCAAGTGTTTAATTAATTAAATTATATTGGGTCATGTAGAGCTCAATTTAAATAAATTATTTAACTATTTAAATTCAAGTAATGTTTAATTTGTCTCAAAATGTTTGAGATAATTAAATTTAGTACATGATTTTTAATTGTTAAAAACACCATATAATATTGCATGCATGGGAGGTGAAGAGTTGGAGACAACTTTTTCAAATATCAAGGCTTGGCATGCTACTTTTGCCTTTTGCTTTTTGCAAGTCCAAGACAAAGTCCCCCTTCCCCATGACACAACAAAATCAAGGTGGCCGAAAATTTCCATGAAAAATTTCGATTTTTAACCGCATGAGAATGAAATTTACAACAAAATCAAGGCATGACAAAGGGGTATTTCAGGCAGCATGTTGCTGCCCATGTCGGGCAGCTCGGGTTGCCCGAGGGGATGCTCGTTTCGCGCAGCAAGGGCAGCATGTGTGGCTGCCCGAACACCTCTATCAAAATTAAAAAAAAAAATTTGCCAGAATCCGGCGACGGAGCTCCGGCGACGGCGATGACCACTAGGGTTTCCAAAAGTGTTTTGGATAATCAAGGTGTCATGGGCCTTGATGTTGTTGGGCCATTAGATGGTTAACATATCTGTGAATTTTAAATGGGCCAAAATGTTTTTGGTGAAAAATGAGTTTTTCGGCCCTTAAGTTTAAAATTACAAAAGTTGCAAATATTTTCTCATGAAATAAATATTTTAAGTTGGTGATTTACAAGAAATTCGGTTATAAATAAATTAATTGGAAAGTAGACAAAGGTGTTTGTATACTTTGTTAATTAAGTTTATAATCGTGGCGGTTAGTGCTTGGATCAAGATATATAATATTGGATCAATTAATTATTGTGATAATTAATTGATGGTGTATGATATTTGATATTATGCATGAAGGATGATCAAAAGCCCAAGCCCAATTTGCTAGGTGTATGCTAGGATATTTTGTGTTGAATGATTGTAATAATTATCAAATTTAAAGTGGGCTTGGTTTATGGCCCGTTCCCACCCCATGAGATGTATCCCTATTTGCCATGGATATTTATGTGTAAATACTAGTATAGTTGATGATCAAGATTGGAAGATGGTGGCCATGATGATTATGAAGATCGAAGACATGTAAATATTGGAAGCTTATGTAATAGTTGCATTTGAATCCCATGCATTTCCCTTGGATTGGACCTAGGCCCGTGTTTAGCTCACACGGTCCGTTAGTATTGGGGCGATTGATCATCCTTGTTTGTTTACTGTTTATAATATATGCATAATATGTTATAAATAATGAGTATGTGCGTTATTATTAAGATAATAACAAAGTTGCATGAATCCGGCAAACATATTGTAATGCCCGAGATTTAATTACTGTAATCAGATGTTAATTAATTGACAAGATTGTGATGAATGAAGGTTTTAGGAGTTCAAGTGACGAAGCCGGGCGTTAGTTTATTTTAAGCCAAGATGTTGAACCGAACATCTCAAGATGTTAGGCCGAACATCTCGCGCCCGAGCGGTAGAAAAGAACCGCCCGAGTGCCAATTTTACTTCTTGGACAGAATGTTTGGCGCCCGCGCGGTAGAATATTACCGCCCGAGCGCCAGGAGTTGTCCAGCCGAGTATCTCGACAGAAACTTCCGCGCCCGAGCGGTAATGATTAACCGCCCGAGCGCCGATTATAATACACGAAAATCTGGAAGAAGCCACGTACGAAATGCATGCAAGAGATATATATAATTGTTGCTTCTCTTTCATTCCTTAGCCAGAAACGTAGAAAGCTCCAGAGAAAGCTTCAACTTCCTTTGGCGTGAAGAATTCGCATTTGCGAGAAATCGGTTCGTCTGTTTTTGAATCCGAGTACAGTACTACGTTCCTATCAACGCAGGTTACAACTGGACGTAATTTTTGTTACGTTTAGACAAGATTTGAAATTATGATATTGTCAGAATTGAATACGAATCAGATATGATGTTTCTGATATAATAGACATCGTATAATTGAAGTCAGATTAAAGAACAGACTGTTGTTGTAATTGTTATGATTTTCTGAAGTAGTATGACTGAGATTGTATAGATTTGGTATCACGATCTATTATTATTGAAGACTATGATTAGTACTGATATCGATTATGAGTTGTGGTATTATATATGTGATGTTCAGATTGACGGGGTTATTCAGATTGTATTGTTATGCCATCGAAACATCAGTTGATTTAGATTAATTAGATTCAGTAATGATCTTGATTGTATCGTGATATCGTTGATATGAATTAG
This sequence comes from Primulina eburnea, assembly GCF_022965805.1. Taxonomy (NCBI): domain Eukaryota; kingdom Viridiplantae; phylum Streptophyta; class Magnoliopsida; order Lamiales; family Gesneriaceae; genus Primulina; species Primulina eburnea. Next base: position 21,066,104 of record NC_133104.1, on the reverse strand, counting down.
ATTATACCTTGTTCAGATATGGATCAGATTATATACTGATTTGAGTATTGATCGGAACAGGTTTTGAATTGAGTTATATACTGATATTGTAATTATACGATTGTCATTGCCAGACTGGGTATGGACAGATCAGAATACAAGACTTCGTCTTCGTTAGACCCGGAAGACAAAGGTATAAATAAGTGTTGATTCGGGATTGCACAACTCGAGTTAGGTTTGACTTGAGTTTCCCTAAATCACATACTTTATGTTATTGCATTGATATTTGCAGATTATCAGATTGATATGTTTTGTCTATTAAATGATAGCAGAGCCAGAGTTGGAGTCTAGGGCAGATCAGCCTAGCTAGGGCAGAAACGCCAAGTCTTGGAAAGAACTGCTAAGACCCTAGACTTGTGGTATATCGATGAGCTTAGATGTAGATCGACTTCTATTGTAGACATTCGATATAGCATGCCCAAGTCTAAGTCTTTGTCAGAACTGCTCAGACCTTAGACTTACGGTGTATCGATGAGCTTAGATGTAGATCGACGTCTATTGTAGACACTCGATACAGCATACCAAAAGTCTAACTTAGATCGGGATCCCTAGATTAGAATAATAGATGAGTCGAGTCTTAGATATTGAGACTAGAGTTTGATTTACAGATCCGTATTAATTTATGTTTCGTAGATTACGATTCATGTTTTATTTTACAGACCGGTATTGATACATGTTGTTTGATTATGCTACATGTGATAAGATATAATTCATGGTTTATGTTAATTCAGTTAACTGTATGTATACATTGTTTATACTGGGATATTTATATCTCACCGGAGTTATCCGGCTGTTGTCTTGTTTTGTATGTGTGCATGACAACAGGTGGGGGAGGATCAGGGTCCAGAAGACGAGGAGAGATCGAGATTAGAGTGGTGATCACGGACTTGGATGTAGATAGGTTTTATTACTTGATTGTAGTAGTTGAACCTAGTTGAACTAGATGCATATTATACAAGATTTGTATTATTATCCTAGTTTGTATAATAGATTGATTCCATTACCTTCCGCATTTTAAAAAAAATTTTAGACCCTGTTTATATTATTGGTAATTAAACCCCAAAGATGATTAAGAAGATGATTAGAGTCCGGGTCCCCACAACAGGTGGTATCAGAGCGATAGATCCTTTAGACTGAGATAAAAGAGAATGAGCGGGGTAGATTGAGTTTTCTTTCCTTGCATGTGATTGCTAGCATGAGAATTATTTAATATGATTGACATGTTGTATGCTAGCATGAGATTATGTTTTACTGCTTTGAAATACATGTTATCTAATTATCTTATTTGAATTGGTAATATGTATTATTGAGTATGAATCAGATTTGATTCTTGATCAGCAGTAAGATGATCAGAGAAAGATTGGAACAGATTTGTAGTATTTAGGTACTAATGTTTTGGTAATCAGATATACCGCCTCGAAGAATTCCAGAAAGAGGTAGTACTTCGACTAGCCAGATGGGTATGTCAGAAATATTTTGATAGAAACATAGTTGAAGAAGTTTCAGTCATTTCAACCGCCGATTCTGAAGGGTTCTGAGATGCCAGTCGAATGTGAGAATTGGTTAGAAGACATAGAAATGCTATTTGAATTTCTTGGTTTCACAGATGATTGTAGAATTACACTGATTGAGAACCAGCTACAAGAAATTGCAAGGAGTTGGTGGCGAATAACCAAAGAAGCTTTGGAACAACGTAGTTCACGAATTACTTGGAAAATTTTTAAGGTTGAATTTTATCAAAGATTCTTCCCCTTATCATACAGACAAGACAAAAGTGCAAAGTTTTCAGATTTGAGACAGGGGCACTTGAGTATTGATGAGTATTTGGCTCAGTTCCTTACTTTGCTACGTTTTGTCCCTCACGTGGCTACAAATGATGAAGCTATATCTGATCATTTCATTCGGGGATTGAATCCGGAGATACGTTCATTGGTGAATGCGAAACGATCGATTAATTTTGCTGATACCTTGAATAGAGCCAAAAGAGCAGAAATCGTTCTGATAGGAAAAAAGGGAGCATCATGTGATCTCCCAGTACTGAGTTCACAGCAACTGCCTTCCAGAGTTGAGATTGGCAGTAGCAGTGGGAAAAAGACAGAACAACTGAAAATTCAGAAGGAACAGTTTAAAAAGTTGGGAAGTGAACCGAGCGGCTCGTCTAGCTCCAGTGTTTCCAGCACGAGTTATACTGGCGTATATTGCGGAGCTTGTGGAGGAAGACATCCCACAGAGCACTGTCAAGGAGTACTTGGTATTTGCAATATCTGCAAACAACGGGGACACTTTGGTAGAATTTGTCCACAGAGAGATTCCCGAAGATTTCAGGGATCAGGACCATCTGGTGGCAGTGACCGAGGAACAGACCCAAGAGGCACTTGATGATATAGTGGCAGGTACTGTTCTTTTATGATTGTATTGCATATGTATTGATATATACTAATGCATTCCCTATGTTTTAACTAAGTGCATTGATATATGCTGTACCTGTTGGGTCTGTATTTACTGTAGTATTAATGTCTTTACCTTTTGAGAAAAAAAGATTGATATCAGAGATTTCTGTAAATATTGTATACTACAGTAAGATGAGAATGAGATTTATGTTAGATTAAGATGTACTTGTGTTTTCTGATTTGATTGCATTATTGATATTAATAAGCTGAACAAGTACAGAATTATTATAGATTCCTTTCAGGAGAGTAAGATTCAGCCAGATATAGCTGATGAGTAGAGATTTCACGGTAAGAATTCTAGATTTAGAATTCCTTTAATATCTGTGTTGTTTATGACTTGATTGATACAGAAAGGAGCAGATGGTATCCTTATGTATTCAGTAGATGTACTGAAATCGAGCCTAGCATTGGCAGATTTGCCGGTGATGTATGAGTTAGCTGATGTTTGCCTAGATAAGATTTCAGATTGCTTTATATCAGAAAGATAGATTTCAGAATTGAATCGATATCAGGTACTGTTTGTTGGTGCTTTAGAATTTAGCACAGAATGACATTGAATGTACAAATGAATTGAAAGAATTGAAAGATCAGTAGAAGAGTACTGACCAGGAGTTACATCTGATTTAATGTTTCTCTTTGGCATGTTTCAGTATGTTCAGAGATATTCAGATGATTTCGTGCTCGTTGTATCTATGATATTTTGATATATTCGTAGCATCTGATTGATTGAATCGAATATCTGATTGATTGAATTGAATACTCCGAGAACTGTGATTATTGTATACATAAATTATTCAGATATGAATCCTGCTTGAAATAGATTGTATTCAGAATATGCGATATCTGAAGTTAGTATTACCAATTGATTTTGACACAGTTGAGATTGTGCTCAGTGGCTGAGAATGATACCGATATCAAAAAGATCAGAAATTTCAGAAATGTCAGATATGTCAGAAATTTATTTTGTTGTCTGAGTTGACAGATTATCTTATACGATTGTTGTTTTGTGTATGTCTGAGTATTGTTATATTTCTACAGCCGATTTGATACAGATCATTGTGAACCGTTGAGAATATATAAAGTTCAATCCGAATCAGAGTTGAATTCGAGAATGTCAGTGATTCAGAAATGTGATCAAAATGTTCAGAACTAGATTTCGATAATCAGACAGAGATCGATCAGAGTGACAGATATGGGATTCGTACTGTATGAGAATAAGTATCTGGTGATGTCAAATGTTTCAGAATTGTACAACAGAATTTGATATCGATAGTCAGAACCGAATACCAGGTAGGTATTTTTCTTTAATTTATGTTATTAATTGATGTTTGTACCAAATAGTTTCAAATATGAAATGACAAATATTATCAGAAGCGCACAGAAGTAGATTCAGTATGATTCTGATAACAGAAAGTGTATGATAAGTCGAACAGACAGTTTTGATATAGACAGATTAAATAAGTTATGGCAGAATTTATGCTGAAATTTTGGCAGAATTTGTACTGAAATGTCTGAATCGCCAATAAATGAAGATAGAAAGATAGAGATCAGAAGATTTATTATAGAATTTGTATATTTTGACTAGACATGGGGAGTATAATTCGATGAATTTCGTAATAAGACCACTGTAATACTTCCCTGATTGTGATATGATATGATTGTGATTGACAGATTGTTCAATCTATATCTATTAGTTTGTACAAGATGACGTACAAACATGACCAGATGACAAAGATCGATGTCAAGAAATGGTCAGATTGACCAGAATGTAGAACTAGACTATATCAGATTGTGATTTTGATCGATTTTGTGATTGTGGCAGAACATACCATGAACTCATTCACATATTATCCACGGACTGACAGATAGTCAGAGCGTACTATCCAGATATTGGAAGATATTTGTTGAACTGTAGTGCTGGATGTTAGCACTAATTGTTATGAAATATTGTTGCTGTGTGAACCATTGTACGAGAATAGTATCAGATTATTAGATGGATAATGAGATAGTTACAAATGAGACATTGTATAGTGAGTACTACAAATTTCTTTGGTGCAAGAATAATATCTCGGAGATACCTGAGATAGGATCTGATACGGTTAGAAATATGACAAAGAATATGTAGCTAAATTCAGAAGAAAATGAAGATAGCTCAGCCTAGACAGATTTAATATGCCAATGTCGGATGGTGAAAATTAGTA